>NW_005353698.1:320049-342691 GCF_000412655.1 Myotis brandtii | reverse complement strand
TGCCCTCTGCCACCTGGGAGCAGGCCTAAGCCAGCAGGTCGTTATCTCCCGAGGGGTCCCAGACTGCGAGAGGGCACAGGCCGGGCTGGGGGACCCCACTCCCCCCGCCCCCCGAGTGCACAAATTTTTGTGCACCGGGCCTCTAGTGCATATATATGTATATATATATTTACTTATTTAAATCTTCACTGGAGGATATTTTCTCCATTGATTTTTAGAGAGAGTGGAAAGGAGGGAGGAGAGGGAAGAGGGAGTGGAGCGAGAGAGAGAAACATAGATGCTAGAGACACATCCATTGGTTGCTTCCCGCATGCTCCCCAACCAGGTCTGGGAATGGAACTGAAACCAAGGTACGTGCCCTTGACCAGCAACTGAATCCGAGACCTTTTGGCCTGCAGGCTGATACTCTTATCCACTGTGCAAACCAGCCCGGGGGGGGGGCATATGTTTATTCAATCACCCAAATGTCTTACTTTGTCAACTGGCTTATAAGCCCTTGGCATACTGAGAACATGTTTTCTTATACTTTGCATGCTTCTCGCCACAGAATATGAAAAGCAGCATCTTTTATAGGAACTAGGCTACGAGAAAGGGGGGACAACTGTCCCTTGCCCCCCACACCCATGGTTGTGACAGAACTGCACTGTGCCTACTGAGAATCGTGCTCCCTGGCTCAGAGGAGGCCCCAGCTCAGTCTAAAGGGCTGTATAAGGATGGCATGGCTGCAGCGCACTCCCGCCAGCAGGTGTCACTCTCTGGGCTGTGGGGGTGGTGGGGGAAGAGTCCTGCTCTGAGTAGGACAAAACAGAGGTGTCTAAGGAAAGGGGAGGATCAGGGAGATAAATGGCAGCACTGTAATTACAGGAGGTTTGCCTTTTGGAGCAGGATCCCTGACAGATCCAGAAGGTATGGGGGTCAGGGTCCAACCCAGAGCAGGAGGAGGTGGGAAGTTTTAAGCAGGAAATCAGGGCACAAGCGAAAAGGGAGGCCTACTTTCCACATTCCCTGTGAAATACAAGACACAAAAAAGACAACCACCTATTCATAAGGTCTGAGGCCAGAGAACAGGCGCTTCACTATCAAGGTGGCCAAGGCCCGCCTCAGGCATCTGGACTCCAGCCTGTGTCAAGAAGCACCTATCACAACTCACTTAGGCCCGGGAATGGCTCCTAGTCCCAGGAGTTCAGGCTGCCTTTTCCTGCCTCTGCCTGGCTGTATCTCAGCTGGCAAATACTATTTGATTGCTTTTTCTCTTTCCGTCTCCATTTCTCTTAATCTCAGAAAGCCACGCTCAGACATGAACTACCCAGACCAATGCCAACTATAGGTAATGGCTTTTCCCATTTTACCACCCATTCTGCCACACCTATAACACTTCTCATCATTTTTGAATAAAGAGATTACCTTGATGAAAGGAGATAATGTGTCCCCTGCTCCTCCTTTCTTCCCTGAAGTCAGTAAATAATGCCCTCTTGTTTCCTGGGCTCTTTCAGGCACACAGGTGTGGAGTTTCAGAAAGGAAGTGCAGAATGCCAAGCCAGAACACCTGGGCCTGAGCCCAGTTCACCAATACCTAACTGAGTGACACTGGGCTAGGCAATTAACCAGGGACTCACTGCAAAATCAAAGGAGCTGGAGGGCTAGTGACCTTTACTTTGAAGTTTAATACAATTTTTAAAAATCTAAATGAATATTTACTTTCCTAGCATAGGATCTGACTCATGGTAGGTTCTCAATACATGCAATTTGAATCCGAATTTCAAGCTATAGATAATGTATGCTTATTTTTCTTGATTCTTTACAAGCACAACCACACTATTCTTATTTAAATCCACACCCTTCTTAAGGGACTTGATTTTGGATTCCTGCCAAGTATAATTTCTTCCTAAGCCTATAATCTCCAGAGCAGTAGCTGTCAACCCTGCTGTACATTAGAAGCTCCTGGAGAACAGTTAAAAAAATAACAGCATCTGGGCCCCACCTTTGACCCATTGAATACTTACCTCTGGAGATACTGTTTGAATTTAGATCAAACAATAAATGAAAAAGTAAAGGGAAAAAGAGGTAACAATGCTTTACTAAAACCAAACCAAAATAAAAAAGCTTAAGAATTATTACACATATTGTAGACAGCCATACGAGGGATTCAAAACCACTTACCTTTGTTATTGTATACATCTAAGTAGTTCGGTGCTGAGAAAATCGTAATTAGAGAAGGGAAGCCTGTTGTTTGGCTTTTCCTGTACATGCGATACCTAAAAACAATGAATGCAAGTTAGAGCAAGTAGGGAAAAAAACTATAGTATCAAACTGTCAATTTAGAAACACAAAATTAAAATTCAGTTTTATCATTCAAAGAAAATTTGATTATATAGCATTAAACAAACTTTTCTCTCTGAAGTCTGTTATACAACATCAATTCATTTCAGAGGTGAGAATAAAAGCATACACTCATATAAAAGTTTGAAATAGGTTTTTCCTAAGTCCAGCAGACACAGTGGAGGGTGGAACTCAGTGAAAATCCATTTCCATGTGTTCAATAGAGAATACAGGCTACTTTTTAGCCCTCTACCTACCACGTTTTTCACAAGCCTGCCAATATATTTGACATAAAAAGACTCAATAAGCAAAGCAATATGTAAATCTTTCCCACAAATAACCAGGCTGATTATTCTATTTATCTACAATATTCTGTTACAATTATATTTCCTCTTTTGCTCAGCCTAAGTGATTTGCTTTTCAAAGAAAGTTTGATTAAATCTATGGGCTTTATGAATTGAAACTGTTTCTACTTTAGAATTTATTTATTATCAATCTCTTGTGGTGTCTGCAGGCCAAAGATTATTGTTTCAGCAGGGTGATATTTAATCAATCAGTGATGAAAAAGAACATTTGCAAGATCTTTGGAAATCAACCAACAATCCAGTATCTTTTTTTTTTCTAAGACAAAATAGGACTCTAGTTTCAAATAACCAAAATATACAGAAGATTGGCTCTTTTCCACCAATGTGAAAATATATTTCATAACTTCTATGCAATAGATTTCAGGAATATCGGTTTGGAAACATCCCTATATGGCACATAACAAAATTTTATCATTCCTTGGGTATTGTGTGTCAATTATTTCTGGCATGTCCAATTTAGCTGGGTTTTAGAGGTGCCTCAAATAGTACCTTTTAGTACCAAAAAGATTCATTTGATGTGAATACTCAAGAGGAATTTATCGGCTGAGATGGATTCCCCATGGTCAACCAAGGTCCCAAATTTTATGAATAATAATATCTTAGTGGTCATTTGCTGACAGGGCCTTCTCATGTATACCAGTTAGAACCTCAGACCAAACTCTTGGCTTCCTGAACTATGGCCTGCTGGTTTAGCTGTCTGACCCAATGACTGCAGGGAAACTCTGGTTTTGTCTTCACGAAGGACGGAGACCTGCCCTGTCCAATCAGAACTGTACAATTTGGATACCTCATTTACATAAAAAGGACCTAATCGAGAATCTTGGCAGGAACTTTCCCTTTGTCTCAGTGGGACATGGTTTAGGTTGCTACCTAAATCTGTCTCCTGGGCTACCGCTACAATTGCTGAAATAAAAGCTTATTATTTTTTATTATAGTCTAAAATTACTTTTGGTTTACATTCTAGAATTATTTATTCTGCTTATGGGACTGAGCTTTGTTGGGGGGAAAATCAGAATGTGAAAGACAGTACCACTCTTAATCCTAGCACCTTGAGTTTATAAACCAGGGCTGGCTATGGCATCCAATAAAAACAAAGAAACTGGATGACACCATCTCAATTGCCCCAGTGAATCAAACAACTGCTCATTTTAAACAGAGTTGTTGATTTTAACTGATGCACATAACATATTTTCAAATAAGCAGATGATTTCAGTGGGATTAAGATCAATGTGCCTTGCCTCAACTGCACAGTTGGGACAGTCAGCTGAAAAAGCATGGAGACACCCCTGCCCTGAAAAGTGAAAAAAAATTTTTTGAGGATCTGATTGGTTGGGTATACCACCAGTTTACTTCAAACATCAGTGACAACAGCATGGGGCAGGGAATATTGGATCAGGTTATACCTGTTGACTGAATGCTTGAAAAAAGCTAATTCTGAAAGGAACTTAGGATCTGCCTTGATTCAAGGTCATAACAGACATGGGGTTACTTCAGAATGCAGGCGTGTACATTCCCAGTATCAGCACATAGGTTATAAAAATTACTGTTCCTCCATTTCAGAGAATTCAGAACCTGAAGGGATGAGTTTAAGCATTTGAAGGCAAATACTGCTTTTCAGTGGAGTTCCAATCCTAAAATTAATTATCCTATTTTTAGGATAATTATCCTATTTTTCCTTAGTGCAGATTTAATGCAACATCACAGTGAACATCTGATATTTCTTAGTTTTCTAAACCCTTAAAATTGGTCTATATTTAAAAATTTATCAGATATTATATGGTGATTTCTGTTAGAGTTAGACTATATGATTTTCCCCATCATTTAAATGTTTCTGTTTTTGTCCGTTAAAATTCTTTGGGGACCAAGAATGATATTCTTTAAAGAAGAGTACAACATGCAATATCTGTTAAATATTTCTTTGTAATTCTCATTCACCTTGCCAACTAAGACTGGTAATTTACTCACTTCTGGGACAGTGGTAAGAGCAGGAATTGAAATAAGAGGAAGTGCTCTTACAGTGTTTAAGAAAGCCAGCTGAAATGGTTACCTGTTCAAGCTAAAAACAGAAGAATTTCAAAGGGGACTTGACAATACACCTGCAGCCATTCATTGCCCAGGACCTTGCCATATCTGTGACCTCAGAAGACAATTTTAAGACTGAATTCCTTCAGGGACAGAGCCTGGCCAAGGGAACAGCCACAGCCTGAGCGGAGTGAAGGAGTCGTGACAAAGGGACAAGGAACGCATGCTTTCCATAACCCCACAAGACTGCTCACCCTGCATCCTGGGCTTCATGGGCTCGGAGGATAGATAACAAGTTATTGTGCTGTAAGAATTCACAAACAGCCGGGTAACTGCCAGAGACAAAAAGAAAAAAGAAGCAACTGTTAGGAAATCATTAAAGGGAACAAATTTACCTGTAACATCAGACCTATGTGATCTGACCCAGCATAATGAGACATACATCATTCATGAAACAAGCCTCCTGGCTCTCTAAGGACAGGTTTTCCCCTGCGGCAGAGAAAGCACCCAGAGCTGTACATTTTACATAATGAGAAAGGGCTGGAGGTGCATGAATTGGAAAAAGAAGGAAGGCTATTATATAACAACACCAAAAAAGTGTCCACTTGGAGAGAAAATCAATATTATCAAGTCTACCTTTACACACAGAGTGAACAGAATCACAAATATAACATGAGGATGGAATTTAAAATGTAAGCCTCAATTTTCTCAAACACAGCCCTATTTGTATTTGGGTGTGTGTGGGGGCCTGAGCGTTCCGCAGAGAAGACTGAGGGAGTGGGAGAGGGGAACTGTGGGAAGTCAAGCTATCAACTTAAGTATGGTTACATTAACTGACTACATCATTCAAAATCTAACCAGAATTATGGAATTCACAAGGTTTTAAAATGTGTATCTTACATATGTTCAATAGAACTTGATCTTAAATCTTATTCTTTATCTTGACATAATAAAATTATCAAAATTCAATCAAGATAATACTGTCTATTAAGAAAATCTCAAAATGAAAGATGAGAACTTCATTCAAAATGCAATTCAAGTTACAAATTAAACGTGAAAAACCTTTGCAATCACTTTGTCTCTGCTCTAAGATTTTTGAAAGAGATAAATGTATGCCATAAAAATGAACGAATTTTAGGTATTTCAAATCAAAGGACAGCAAGCCCATGCTTGTTTTAATATAAACTGCAGCTATCCACAAACTTGAACTACATATGCTATAGAAGACAATTCAGCAATCATAAAAATAGCACTTAGCAAAAATACTTAGTATATGTCACTCAAATAACTTATCACAAAAGAGAAGTTGAAAATAGTTTCTATGCTACAGATCTTGTAAGAATTAGCTAAGCAACAGGAAAAAAATAACATTAAGATGGCGTACCATTGTAGAAATCCTATATGATAAAAGGCTAATATGCAAATCGACCAAACAGTGGAATGACTGGTTGCTATGACGTGCACTAACCTTCAGGAGGCAGACGCTCAATGCAGGAGCTGCCCCCTGGTGGTCAGTGTGCTCCCACAGGAGGAGTGCCGCTCAGCCAGAAGCCAGGCTCATGGCTGGCGAGCGCAGTGGTGGGGGTGGCAGGAGCCTCTCCTGCCTCCATGGCAGTGCTAAGGATGTCTGACTGCCAGCTTAGGAGCGGGCCTAAGCTGTCAGTCGGACATCCCCCAGGGCTCCCGGATTGTGAGAGGGCGCAGGCCGGGCTGAGGGTTCCCTCTGGGTGCAAGAATTTCATGTACCGGGCCTCTAGTACTGATTATAAAAAGGTGAGGTCTTTGGTAAAAGTAGGTTCTGAACCCAAAAAATAGTCTTTTGCATGTACACACACACACACACACACACACACACGGAAGATTCTAAATGTTCCTTCCCTATCTCTTTATGCTGTTTACTTATATTTCTTATGCCCTCATAATGCTTCTTTTAAAAGACAGTCTATTGCCCTGTTGTTATCTTGTAAGACAGAGATTGTTTGTTTAGGTTTATCACTTTTTGCCCTTGGGAAAATGGCTTGGCTGCTCTTTATTTTACTCTTTTCCTTTTGGAAGAACTTATACTAGTCTTATGAAAACAGAATTTTAATATATTTTCTTTATGCTTTGTTTCCTTTATGTGTTTAAGCTAAGTTTTCTTCCATGGAAATATATATCTGATTTCTAATGGAAATCTGAAGAAAATGAAATCAACCCAGCAGCATACTCCTAGGTTAATGGCATTAAGTAAAGACACATTCATTCTTTCTTAGAGGGAAAAAAATTTTTTTTAAGAAAATCTTTAGAAATTTAAAAGCACAAGCAAGCAAAACTCAAACTTTCTAAGAATTACAAATATTTTTCAAAATAAATTATAAAAAGTACTTGATTATCAACTAGATTCTCATTATTGGTAAGCTACCTGCCTAGGATACATTATTTTTAATAATATTAGGGGGAAAAACTTTACAATATTTTCATGTTTTTTAATGGAAATGATGAAAACCAAAAAGTGTTCAAGATGAAAAGCATTTTAAAAAGATATTGCCCTGGCTGGTGGCTCAGTTAGTTTGAATATCATCCTGTATGCCAAAAAGGTGCGGTTCAATTCATGGTCAGGGCATATACCTAGGTTTGAACCCCAGTCAGAGTATGTACAGGAGGCAACCGATTGATGTTTCTCTCTCTCTCTCTCTCTAAAAAACAACAACAACAACAACAATAACAACAAAACTATACATATCCTTGGGTGAGGATTTAAAAAAAAAGTAGAATGCTAGAAAAAGCAGAATCACAACACCTTACCCCCATAGAGTTGGAAATCACTTATTCACCAACAATTTATCAAAGGCTTACTGGTGAGTCTGTTCCCTTTGTTAGAAGACTGTATTTTGCCCAGGGATGGGAGATATGATAAGTGTAAGGTGTGGTTTCTATCTTGATAGTATCTACAATCTAGGTAGGAAGGTAAAATATTTTTTAAAACTAAAAAAAAAAAACCTGTTTATGAATAAAATACATTTAAGATAAAATAGTACAAATTTTGAGACTCAATATAGCAAGAAAATAAAGCATAGGCGTCTGAGGAAATCTTTATGAAAACTACCTAACTCATGGCAGATCTTTTTTTTTCTGCCTCTTCTTTGCACTGATAAGGTGAAGCTTCCATGTTCTGTGCCCACCAAAGAGAAAGAGCCCCTCTTCCTCCAGCCTGATCAGCCCAAGTCTGGCTCCATGGCCTTCTGAGCTGAGGGCTGGCTGGATCGCAGCCCCACTCACACTCCTCCATGGGCACCCTCGTCAGGCGCAATCTGTCTGTCTGAGGTGACCCTGGAATGATTTTGTTCAACCCAGTGGCCTAGAGATGTCTGACACCAGACCAGCTGCAAGGACTGGGGAAGACCGGTGATGCTTTTGGGCTTCTGATGTTCATTTACCAGCATCCATGCTGTGTTTGGGAAGAAGTTATCTTCTCTAAAACTGTTGTTTTTGAATTGGATCATAATGATTCCTTCAGCTTTAGAGAATGCATCTTCTCTGAGAAAAAGGAAGGTGAAAATTTCCATGGAATAGTGGAGCTCCTTAGATCTGGATTCTTATTCCTATTTCATGTGTAAACTTTGGAAAATTGTTTAATTTTGTTGTTTAACCTCATACAAATAAAGCATGTCATCTGTAAAAACGCAGACAGTATCATTTATTTCACAGACTCCGGATAAAGATGAAATGAGTTTGCAGTATATACATTTCTTAGGCCAGTGCCTGATGCATAGTAGTAGACTTTTTACAACTCCTAAGTTTCTCCCCACCACCATGGTGTGGAAGGAAGAATCAACACAGAATGGTGAGTTAGCAACCCTAGACTCTACCAGTAGATGTTGTATTTATTAGTTGCGACTTATGTAAGATCTTAAAGGAAATGATGTACAGAGATTAGTAGATAGGAAGTGGTTAGAATGCCACCAAGAGAGGGAGAGGGACAGGAAGCAGACTGAGCATGAACGAAGTGGAAGAAGGTAGAGAGACACATGTGAGCTATGGTAGAAAAAATGACTCGGCACTAGAGAAAATAGCTATTACATGCATTCCATTTATTCTCTAATTTTTGTTTCTTGCAATGTGAAATTATATTTTAGACATTGATTTCAACCCCCAAGATTTTGAGCTCTGTAACCATGATATAGCCAGCAGGCACTATTTTAATGCCTTTTTATGCTCTTATGTCCTAACATCCTCCCCCTGAGTGCTTTTTCTTTCTGGAGTGGCATACTCTCCTGCCAAGCCTTAGCTCTGTTATCACTTGTGAACCCTTCCCTTCAAACCTAACTAACCCTGAAGAGTACAAAACTGCGGCAGCCACCATGTTTTCATAACATGTGAAAGCAATATATCACCTGCCATGTGAATTATGTGTATACGTCTGCTCTCCAGCAGCAGTGAATGCCTTAAAAGACACACAGATTTGTTTTCATACCCTAAATGCTTAGTAGCCATTTACCCGTTAACTGGAGCTCACAGTTAATTTCTGGAGTTGCCCCAACAGGAGCAATTAAGCAGGTGAGAGAAGCAAAGAGTTTCTTTCCCTCATTGGCTTCAGCAAAGCAGAGGCAGGTAACCTGCCACCCCTGCTTAAAAGACCAGGAGGAAACCTTCACCCTCCGCTGTCCAGCCCAGGAGGACAGAGGACCCTGCCCGACTGCCCTGCTCCACCTCCTAGGCTGGCAATGGGGACTCAGCCCTGGGGGGTCCTGTGTTGCCCAGATACTGTTAGGCCGATGTTTTCCTAGGACTTGCTCTGTTACTCTCTTTGCCCCAGGGTTCTCCAACTAATTTCATTTTATCCAGCAGGGATCCAGTCTGGAAGGGCTCTGATGTTTCCTGGCAGAACTGCACCAGGGCCTGAGTCCTCACTTGCACCTGGCTGCCAGCTGCCTCAGGAGTGGTGAGCAATTTTTACTTAAGGCAAACTTTTTATTGAAGTGTAACATCTATACAGAAAACTGCACAAAGCAGAAGATTACACACTGGTGACCTTTCCAAAGTGAAAAACCTTTGCAACTAGCACTCAGATCAAGACACAGAAGGTTTCCTAAACCCCAGCAACTTTTTGTATCTCCTCTGAGTCACTATCACCTCCTCACTGAGGGTACCCACCATGCTGGCTTTTAACAGTACATAGATTAGCTTCTCCAACCTGGAACTCTTATTTCAATGGGATCATCCAGGCCAGTGATGGCGAACCTTTTGATCTCAGTGTGTCAGCATTTTGAAAAACCCTAACTTAACTCTGGTGCCATGTCACATATAGAAATTTTTTGATATTTGCAACCATAGTAAAACAAAGACTTATATTTTTGATATTTATTTTATATATTTAAATGCCATTTAACAAAGAAAAATCAACCAAAAAAATGAGTTTACGTGTCACCTCTGACACGCGTATCATAGGTTCGCCATCACTGATCTAGGCTGTACTCTGGAGTGCCTGCCTTTATCCACTCATCATTATACTTGTGACATGCATCCATGTTGTTATGTGCAGCTTTGTTTAACTCATCCTCATTTGCTGTATTTAATTATTTAAATATGCTACAATTTATTATTCATTCTACTAACTGGGCATTTGGGTTGTTTCCATTTTTTGGCTATTCAAGTACTGCTGCTATGAACAATCTGGTGTTTTGGTACACATATGTACACAATTCCAGCGGATAATAAAATAGGAGTGGAATAGGTTAGTTATATGAATATTCTACTTTAGTGTATACTCAACCTGCTAACTGTAACTTGGGATTAGAGACCATTCAGGTGGGCATCCTTCTAGAATTCATAGTATTATTGCCCTCAAATTTTCATAAATACCAATTCCTCTGCTTGCAAGAGCCTAACCTTCCCTAGTATCTCTGGTTGGATATTTTCTACTTATCCTTTACAATTTACATTTATTACATTTAATAAAATTTACATTCCCTTAAACTCTAATCCATCCCTATTTGGGTTAGGTAACCCAGGTGTGTGTGTGTGTGTGTGTGTGTATGTGTGTGATGACTTCCACATTTATTACAGCACTAACCTTGCATTTTACTTGTCAGTGTGTGTGTGTGTGTGTGTGTGTGTGTGTGTGTGTGTGATGACCTCCACATTTATCACAGCACTAACCTTGCATTTTACTTGTCAATTTCTGCTTATTGATCTCTGGCAACTAGACTGTATTCCCTTGAAGGTAGAGATTCTCAGTATTTACAAAATCTCACAGAATGTATTCCCTTGAAGGTAGAGATTCTCAGTATTTACAACAAAATCTCACAGAGGGCATATATATAGTGTGTGCTGATATAATGATTGTTAAGTGATTGAATGAATGAATGAATTCTCAGAAGATACCCACAAATGGAACAGTATGAATTGAGGGGAGGGGGATGAAGGATGTTGTACAATCAGGTGTGATTTCAACAGACTAAAAATGAAGGCTTTGAAATTAGAGTGGGAGGGAGGGAAGGCAAGATGGTCCAGATGCTGGTGATATTATAAAAAGGGTCAATAAGATGTGTTGATTGGTGGTGATTTCAAAGCAAGAAGAAAAAGGAAATATATTCCCTAGCCTGCATGACTGTTAGGATGAACTATTAACAGAAACAAAAAATGGGAGATTCTCTAGTGGGGCTTAAGCAAGTGGGAAAGTAAATAATAAGCTTTTCCAGGCAAGGTGAATTTAGGTTAAGGTGACAATGGAACATCTTAGATAAAAAAATTTCCAGCAGAAAACTAGAAATAGAGAGGTCGAGCTCAGGAAAAATAAAGAGATGAAGGGGCTAGATGTAGATCTTGTAGTTAAACCACAGAGGTTACAGTGAAGCTAAGGGAATAGGTGAGGTTCCTGAAAATATATGAAGAAAACAATGTCAAAAGCAGGAGGAATACTAAGAAAGAGGCAGCAGAAGAGGCAAGGACCAGGATTTAAGGGAGAGCCAGGATTTGTGGAAAAGGAGGAGCCAGAGCATTTCAAGGTGGAAGGTTGATGGGGTGTCAATTGCAGAAGAGAAGTTAAAGGCTACTGATCTGTGATGAACAGACTGGTAGTTGAGTGAACTGTAACTTGCAACTTCAAATCTCAGAACTTTAGATGTCTGCTTTAACTCACTTCTTTGGAAGGCAGCTAAACCTAGAACACAGACCTTATGTGATTCATCCAAGGCAGACATACAAACTGACAACCCAAGATCCTAATCCAGCCAACAGTTTTGTTGGGACTACATGAACATGAAATTTTACCTCCAATTTGTCATGATCCTCATTAATCTTTACAATGGAACACTTGGCCTGCTTCAAGTATCTCACTTACCTGCCTCAAAATGTTAGGCATTAGCACATGCAAACTCTGGTCTAAGGCTATAAAGATAATAGTAGCACTTAGGCAAAATAATGTTTTTATGGGTTCTTTCCTCTCTGTTACTTTGCCCATTTTCTATAACTCATCAACAGCATTAAAAAATTCTACAGATGCATTTTTCTGTATAATTTCATTTTATTTAAATCATGGCCCAAGCAATGTGTAGATCATGAGTAGGGTGGAATGGAAAATTAAGTATGCAAATTTAATATAAACATGTGAAAAATAACTGGGAGTTGTGGATCAAGATCAGTGCCGATCACCCAGAAAGGTAATTGTCACCAAGTTTCTCCACCATTTTTTGTTGTTGTTGTTGTTAATCCTCACGTGAGGATATTTTTCCATTGATTTTTTAGAGAGAATGGAAGAAAGAGAGAGAAACATCCATGCAAGAGAGACTTATCAATTAGTTGCCTTCGCACACTCCCCAAGGTACATGCCCTGCAACCAAGGTACATGCCCTTGACTGGAATTGAACCCGGGACCCTTCAGTCCATAGGCCAATGCTCTCTCCATTGAGCCAAACCAGCTAGGACTCTACTAATTTTTTTGTTCCCTGTGCCCCTCTAGTCAGCTTTACAAACCAAGACTACAAAGCATGCCTTGGTACCTTCATGATGGCACTAAAATCAAAAGGATCAACAAGCTCTAGGAGAATAAGAGTCATTTTTCTCTTTCTTAGATAAAACATAACCCAGATGGCTTTACAATTAGTCAGTCTATAGGCTGTGAATTTAGATATTCAGCGTTTGTTATGGCTAAAGAGCTATTAACAACCTCTAATGAGAAGAGTTAAATAATCATTTTGTTGAGAACAAAAGTGTGAAAACATGCATAATCATCTCTGGCCTTTTTCTCTGATGTAAACACATCTGTGTCTGTATTCACCAAATAAAAATACCAAAACTTATGTAAGTTCAGTATAAGACTTTATATTTAGAGTATGATTTATTTAAAAAGCTGACTCAGAAAGCTAATAAAAGAGGTCATATTATGAATTAAAGAAAGATTAATGCAATATGGCTTAATATTAAAATTAAGAGGCTTAGATTTTGTTTGACATTATATTATTGAAGCACAATTCCGTGGTATCCAATAGGTAATTTAAATACTCACCGGTATACTTAGGGATTCAACACCAGATTCAAAAAATTGAACATTTGGCTTTGATATATTTCAACAATATTTAACTTTCACTAAAAAGCTTGAACATCTTTACAACAGATTACTCCCAAATTAACTAATTACTGAAAAGAAACCTTAGGCTTCTTAGAAATCCTACACTACGCTTCTTCATTTCAGCCAAAATAGACTCATTAGACTTGATATCCAAATTAAATAAATGAATTGTAAACTTTCTGGTAAATAAGCTTGGAACAAACCTCTTTATCAATATTTCTATCAAAAACTACTCTTTGATTAATGCTTTACAGTGTACAAGACTTTCTGCTCACAAACTTCAATTTCCCAATCATATCGAGAGATGAATAAAAGAAAACTATGTCTTCTCCATAAGGAAAACTTAATGTATGGAACAACATGTTCTGCCATTGAATAAACTCTGATCAATGTTATGCAGAAGGATGATATCTGCTTACTCTAGAGACAGAAGATATGTGACCCAAAACCCATGACAGAATGCTCCCAGCCTTGCCATTTGCCTAGCTGCCGGTGCTGGAATTGAGCATAAACTTCAGTGAACATCCGTTTTGGTTTTTAAGGATTTTTAAAAAGACTATGTATTCTAGAACTTAAAATTCTCAATTCCATGATCTCTTTCTCTCTTTCACATGAACTGTATGTCTGATAATAAGGGAACCTAGAGAAATAGAGGGTAATCAAATGCAGTAGGCTGAAAATGACATAAGATGTCAGGAAAATCGTGGAGATACACAAAAACCCAACTGTGTTGTTTTCTTCTCTGAAATGTTACGGAATGGGCAAATTCCCATACACTGGCAAATGTAAAAATTACTATAAAACTTTTTTCAATGTAACATGTCTACGTGCCAACAATAAATTTACTTATGGCACCTATATACTAAGTTGCTGCTAATGTTAATTTAGCCAAGAACTCTGATAAATTTAAGAAATTTTAAGAATAACTCCAATATAATTTAATTCAGCAATTTAAATTATTTTTTTCTGATTTAACTTTTGAAAACTGATTATAAAATTTTAAAGTATTACATAATTGAGTGAAAAAGTAAATGCTGGCATTGGATTTTTTTCTACAGTTCTTGAAACAAATTTTCTACTACTAGTATATCCTAGTTACTGTCTTCTTCAGCTACTTTGCCACCCTGATATCACATGCCTCTTTTATGCCTTTTCTATTCTTCACAGATATTATTATATCTATATAACTTATGTAGATATATTTCATTTCTTATCTATTTATTTATATTTTCATTTTGCAAGTGCTCAGAACTCATTTGAACCAGGCTTTCGAAGAGACCCTTTCCTTTATAGTTGTTTCCTAGAGAACATATGTAAACATCCTAAATAAATCAAACGCGTGGACTGATACATAACAAATGTATGAAGGACACGTGCTCCGGCAGGCAGGCGCTGCATGCTCACCTGTAGAAGTACGAACACCCCCTGACTGTGTTGTGAGTGAAATGTTCCTGAGTCTTCTCATTGCCAAAGTCCTCCAGGGGGTCTGACCACAGGATGTCGCACATAGGTCCATAAGCAGGTGGTTCTTTGAATCGGTCTAACTAAGAAAAAAAGAAGACAGAGAGCAAAATACTAATCTTTGGAAACTGGGAATTCAGAAAATAAAAGAGACCAGAAATTTGCAATATCCAACTTCCTCTCCCCAAGCAGAGAGCTAGTGAGCTGCCTCACTCTCCTCCTGTTAGCACCCCTTCCTCTTTGGTTCCTCCCCATTCTTCTACTCTTCATCTCTCAAACTGTCCTTCCTTCCTCCTCCTCATTAGCTCATTTATCTGTCTTCATCTCACCCTATACCTCCGTCCTGTCTCTTTAATTCATAACTGTTTACTCTTTTTTTCTCCCTTTCTCCATCTTTCTCTTTCCCCCTAACTTATCTACCTTAATGTTTTAGTCACTATCAATTGATATGACTATATATGTGTTTCATTTCCTGAGGGAGAGATTTTATTTTATTTATTTTATTTTATCTTTGGGGAAATTTCTATTACTGCTTCCAATAAGATGTGATTTAGAAATCTGGATGAAGACAACTTATGGTGTTTATATTTAACAATATGATTTGGAGAACAGGTGGCTTTCATTTTAAGAGGAGCACTTGCTATTTGACATTTTGGATGCTCATTCATTAGGGGCTATCTAGGTATTTAATTAATCTACAAGCCTATTCTAGTTTATCTTACTGGTTACAAACCAAGAGTAATGATAATCAGTAAAATAAACCCAACTTTAAAATTTAGCTGTTTTTTTCTTCTGCTCACAGTTCTAAACTCTGTAGTTTTACTTGAAGCTTTCATATGAAATCCATTCCAGCTATAAATGTTTAGCAAAGTCATATTTCAATTTTAAAAGCTGCACTTAGAATGTATGAGCAATACAACTGCAAATGACATTTCACCAACAATTTATAACCCTGTCACTTTCCTTTAATTTATCTTGATTTAACCACAATTAAAGGATTTTTAGTAAAGTTAGCAGATATTATCTTCTCTTAAAAAGAAATGCATAACATCATTAAGGATTGATATTCTCTATAGTCAATACTTTAACATTAAAAAAATACCCATAGGGATGGGGGAGAGGTGGATATATAAGGCTGACAGCCAATCAAATTATCATTTTTTCCTGAGACATAAAAGGTGATGTAAATCATGGTTTTGCTGCACACCATTTTTTATTAGTATCTAAAAAGAATGAAGCAATATTTCACATTCTCAACACCCAATAAAAAACTTCAAGCAAGACCCTCTATTTTCAATCATTATGTTATTCATAAAACATGCATTGCAAACTTAGACTTGTTTAAGAGATTTAAATAATGTATGCCTTTGGAGCAATTCTTTCTAGGAAAATAAATACTTGCTCATAAAAATGGGAAATTTCTTTCTGAGAAACAAGGACTTACTATGAGGGGCAGAACAGCACAGGACGGGAGGCTTCTGATGAAAGTGAATCCCCAGCTGAAAGTTTGGTAAGGCAACCAGAATACAGAATTTCTTCTGGAAAAGTTACAAAGTGCTTTCTAAAGCTAATACTCTCTACAGTAAGAATAAACTAAAAATTCATTAAATAAAAGAAGTGTGGCACTCTGATAGATATATGTCAAAATGCAAAAATCATTTTATGGGTAAATCTAGAGCTTAATGACATACATGAAAATTGAACGTAATACCTGAAACATGCCAGTCCTGGGGACAGTAGATGATATTTTAAAAGTCCAGTTAATTTATGAGAAGCTTAGTTATTTATTTCAGGAGCCCATTAAATTGCAGAAGAACAAATCAGGTTACATTCATGCAGAACGTGAACCACTTTATACTTGAACTCCATGACCACATCGCATTATTACCGTACTAGTGCCCTGTTTCCATAGTACGTTAAATACAGAGCAATACCTATGCTCTCTGTGCTATAGAGCACCAGAAGCAGATGTGTCTTTAAAAAGGGACACAAACACATAAAACGGAAAACTAAGGTTTATATAATGTCCTTTTGTTTGATTTTTTTTAAAATAAAAATCAGGCATTTTCTTTCTCATAGAAAAGTAAATAAACTATTATTTTTACACTTGAAGACTTCAACCTTCATGACAGTAGAATTTGAATGTTTTTCTTCTGTAAATATAGTTTTTCTTTAAAACCAATGAACTTTTAAAAGAATATTGAGCATAATCAAAGAAATAAAAGACTGCCTCTTCCACTAGATAAAATTATCCCATATTATTGCCTTTTCTCATATGAAACATACTTCCACATTCAAACTAACTCATCTTTTTGTTGCTTAAAATAACAGGGACAGCCAATGTTAAATTAAGTAGAAAATGGCTCTTTAAAAAAATCGACTGTTTTTACCTAGACCCTCAATGCAATCAATAGAATATTCTCATTGGCTTTGTTAAAGTTTTAAGCTGTAACAGATAAATTGAAAAAAAAATAATAATGTGAACATACTTTAAAGGTCAAGTTGTGATATTTCCCCCAAGAGGAAAGCAACGTTTTGTAACTATAATATACCATGAATACACAATGGGTTCTGTTGGAAGCAAACCAAAAGGAAATGAAAGATGTATTTTTTATTTTTTTTTAGGAATAAAATATTTTACATATCTAATAACATGTCAAAAGGTAGGATGAGGTTTTAGAGATGAAAACTCTTCTAAATATAAATGTATCTTTCTTTCTAGAAAAAAAATTTAATACACAAAAAGAGATTCATGACCACTTTTAATCATTTTAGTTCAAAAGGATAAAGTTAGTGATAAAGGCAGGGAGATCAATGCCTTCTCCTTATTACTGAAGCGCAGAGAAAGATCAGACTTGGAAAATAACAGAACTTACTTTTCTGATATCGTCTAAAGTGTTAATCTCTGGAGACAGACCGCCGTGTACACACAGGAACTGCTGGTTCATCAGAGCAGCCAGGGGCAGGCAGTCAAAGGCATCCATACAGGCATCGTAGACGCGTTCTGAATACTTTATTTTACCTTTTAAAAGATGATTTTAAAAAATATTTACTCTCATGATTTCATAGCTAGAATCATTACATTGAAACAGTTTTTTTTTAATGTTTTCTTGCCAGAGTCATATTCGCACATATCTACACACTGCAAAGTTCCAAAACATGATTAAATCAGACTTTTTAAGGAATTATATGTAAACCTTTTAATCTATTTTTTGTTGTTGTTGTTGTTCATCCATGTTTTTCAGTTTTTAGTTACTTTTTGTAGAGCAGAGGAGAGAAATTTTGTATATGTCCTTGCTATTTATCTGCAGATATATCTCAAAATAAGTATATACAATCAGGAGACCAATAGAAAGACGACTGTAAAGCTGGCTGGTTTTCCTTAATGGTCTTAGAGAAAACCAGAGGGCAAGAAATTCTCTAAAGTTGTTTCTGCACACTGACTGGTATCTAATGTTTGGAGAGAAGTCACTATGCTGCACTGACTATAGAACTAAATGAGAGACAATTTTAAGTTTCACTGGACGATGGGGAAAACTGAGAGGACTTTATAAAATGCATATGGAGTCCCTGTCACTCCTAGCATCTGTGTCTAAAGGAGAAAGTCATCTTTAATCCTATAAAATCCACTGGAAGCTAGTAAATGTGCAGCATCCAAAAACAGGGGCACAAGGTTGAATCTCCCTCCATTTGCTTTTCTGGAGTTAGTTGAGATTGAAGAATAGGATTATTATCTCAAATAGTAGCATTCTGGCTGGTTTTTAAAAGATAAATCAATCACTGTTTGTTATGATAAATTGCATCAAATATTAATTCAAAGTTTTAGATCACTTTATAGATAATTATAATTAAAAAGAAATTCTACATTCTCTTAACTATCCATGCTTAGAGACAAATATGGAATGGCACAAAATAGTGTGTTTTTTAAAAATTTGTTTACTTTGAAGCAATAGATCATATATTGAAATGTGCGCTTAGTATGAATTCAAATGATTATTTAGCACTTATGGTGTTAAAGGAAAAGAGACTTGAAATATACTTACATTCTTGTTTAAATGTGAAATATTCTGTTAGATGTCTACATTCATGATTTCCACGAAGTAAAAACAGTGTTTTGGGGTAAAGAATTTTCAATGCCCACAAATACAGCACACACTGAGAAAAAAAAATAAGAATATAAAAATATATATTGCATCATTATATTTAAGCATCCCATTGCTGACATCAATCAAATGAGCTACTGTGACCAAAAGTCCCCAAAAAGCTAGATCTCATTAAGGAGGACACTGAAAATCAAGCAGAAAACATTCCTTCCGTATAAAGCCAAGGTTTATGTATACTAAAATGTATACAAACACTGAGCATCTATGTAGCACGAGAAAACTATGGACTGCACACAGTCTTTTAGAAAGCCGGAATGAAAATATACTAAAAATGACAATATACTGATGTAAAAGTATGACAACAAATGTGATTAGCAATCAATGAATAAAATAAAGACACCTCTCTATAAAACTAATTACTATTTTTTTAAAAAATCAGGTACAGCCCTGGCTGGTGTGGCTCAGTTGGTTGGGCAGTATCCTGTGGCCTGGGGACTGACAGTTTGATTCCCAGTCAAGGCACATGCCTGGGTTGTGTGCTTGATCCCTGCTAGGGAATATGTGGGGGACAGCTGATCTATGTTGTGCTCTCACATTGATATTTCTCTCTCTCCCAATCTCCCTTCTGTCTCCAAAAAATTAATAAAAAATCTTAAAAAAAAATTAAAGAACTGGTAGTTTTAAAAAAAATCAGGTAAAATGGAAAAACTGGAAAAGAAAGGCAAAACCAAATTCGGAAGCAAACACTGACAAGCTCAGGCTGACTTGAATAGTGTCTATATTTTCCTTATGTTCCCTCTTTTACCTCCATTACCTTGTCATTTATTTCAGTGCCATTGGTATATTAAGCCTTTAGTGCTTTTATATGTAAAAATAATTAAACTAAAGGTCAGGGACTGTCACTATAAATGTTGCCAATAGCTAGGGGAAACATTTCATATACTACCTTATAATGTGCAAATTTAGTTACTTGGGTATTTCAGTTTGTGTGAAAATAAGGGCCAAACTATGAAATAACTGGATTTGGAGTAAACCTACATTGACACTGTCTTCCTAGTGTGTGCATTAAAGTAACTGGATACTCAAATAATAACATCAATTTCATTATCCTCGACGAACATTCATTAAGAACCCACAGGGAACAGAAAACCACTCTTAGAAAACAAGTATGCTGTTTTATCCTCACTAGGTTTAAGTTTTAAAAGTGAAGCTAAGAATATATAGAACCACAAACATATTGAGTCAAGTCTGATTCTGGTTACTAAAATCTGAAACTGAAAAACATAATATTTACATTTTAATAAAGAGCTTTCCAACATCAGTAAATATGCTAGATAATGCCCACAGGAAAAAGCTACCAGCAATTCATTTGTTGTGCTACCTGTGAAGAATAACCATGTCTGACACTTTATCAAATGAGTGGAAATAACTATGTTTGAATATACAAACCAAGTTTTGGAGAAAATACTAATTATCAGAAAAAGTATGTATTATTGTACTTTTCAAGCAAGATATTATCTCCAAGTATGTAACTGTGATTAAAGTAAACAAAAGTAGGGGGTTGACATCAAATTATAAATACACATTTATGTATATATACAGATACATATATATTTAATTTTCTAATTACCCTTTCCTGACTATAGTTATTAGCTAAAGTTCATGTGAAAAATGATATTACTATTTCTGAGAAGTTGACCAAGTGGCTTATCCAGGTGATCTTTAAAGCATCATGATCTGCTGACATGTGTAAAAGTTCCCTGTTATCTCAGTGGGTAGTACTGTGGTTCAGTGCATCTCAGATTACTGTGTGTCAGGTTTTATAGGTGCACTTACATCTATATATATAAAAATCCAGCAACCAGAATGCCTTAACGACCAGAAAGATCGGTCGCTATGACGCCCACTGCAGCCAGTGAACTGACCCAATTGGGGGGGTGGAGCTGGCCGGCCAACCTCTTGTGGCCCCTCCCCCCAGCTGGCCCAGTCCTGATCAGGCCCCAATTGGGGTGGGCCAGCCGGCCAACCTCCTGCTGTCTCCTCCTCCCGACAGGCCCAGCCCCGATCTGCCCCGGTCCGGCCGGCCTCACCCCACCCATGAATGAATTCGTGCACTGGGTCTCTAGTGTTTTCATAAAAAGAGTTTGTCTTACTCAAGCTCATCTCACATTTCAGAGAAGATATTTATAAACCATTATCAGTGTCAATAAGAGAGCTATTTCCAATTTAAAATTTATAAGGTTGTACCATATATATATATATTCTCCCAAATTGGTTTTAACTTTTGATATCTAATTTTTTAATAGAAATGGTCATGTAAAGTCTTTAAAAATTATGTTTACTTGTTGAAATTGCTACATTTAATGTATGCTGTTTCTATATTGAGGGGAAGAATATATGTGTTGGCTATACTGTCCCTACTTTTTAGAAAGGTTTTCTTTAACTTTAACTAGAGGCCTGGTGCATGAATTTGTGCACATGTGCAGTCCCTCTGGGCGGCCAGCAGGGATCGGGCCAAAACCCTCAGCCCAACGCCGCCTGCAGCTCCTACCTGTCGCTCCCGCTCATCCCGGCCCCACTGTGCCTGCCATGGGCTCTTGCCCAATTAGTCCTGATCGGGAGAGGCTCATGCTGCCACAGCAGCACTCGCCAGCCATTAGCTCTGCATCTGGCGCCCTCCCAAGGGGAGTGGCCTGTGGGATAGGGCTGAAACCGGCTCTCCGACATCCCCTGAGGGGCCTCGGATTGTGAGAGGGCACAGGCCCCCAGAGAAAGCACAGGCCAGGCTGAGGGACCCCACCGGTGCACAACTGGGCCAGGGAGGGACCACGGGAGGGCTCCAGGGCGTGTCTGGCCCATCTTGCTTAGTCTCGATCAGCCGGACCCTAGCAGCAAGCAAACCTACTGATCAGAGTATCTGCCCCTTGGTGGTCAGTGCACATCACAGTGACTGGTTGACCAGTTGACTATCTGCCCCCTGGTGGTCAGTGCACATCATAGCAAGCAGTTGAGCAGCCTTGGCATATCATTAGCTTATTATGCTCTGATTGGTTGTTCTGCCGTTCGGTCTATTTGCATATTACCCTTTTATTATATAGGATTTTTACTAAGTAGAACATACACAATGAAGTGCACATATTTTTTATGTACAATATGTATACTCCCATTAAACTACTACCCAAGTTCAGTTACAGTTCAGCATACAGAAGGCTCCCTTGTGCTCTCCCCCACCCCCATCAATATTCTTTTGGAAATGTAACCACAATACTGAAATATTTAGATTAGTTTTTGCCAGTAATCACTTATTTTACAGCAAAGCTATTATCTCTCCAACTAAAATCTAAAATGAAACTTTTAACCCCACTCAAATATTACTAGAGGAATCAATCACCTTCTAGGTCCTATATTTTCTTTTTTTGCCATCTGGGACAGATCCTATTTTGACATTAGCAAGTGGCTTTATAACCTCTATTCTTAATTACTGTACCTCTTCTATAACTGAAACCTCAAAGAGTGATACAGAAATAGTCTGATATTCTATCATACTTGTTTACTTTGAAAATGATTCAATACACAGTGACTGTCCCTTATTATTTCATGGATATGAAGCACCTAGTATATAATAGGAGTTTAGGAAATATTAGCTCCTTTTTCTGTAACTGTGTGAATGAGAAGAAAGATAGGAACACAGAGAGCAGGGAGGTGAGAGGGAGGAAAGGAAGAAAAAATACAGATGGGGAGGAAGTAAAAAGGAAGGAAGGAAGGAAGGAAGGGAGGAAGGAAGGAAGGAAGGAAGGAAGGGAGAGAGATGGAAGGAAGGAGAA
>NW_005353698.1:249529-319956 GCF_000412655.1 Myotis brandtii | reverse complement strand
GAAAGAAAGAAAGAAAGAAAGAAAGAAAGAAAGAAAGAAAGAAAGAAAGAAAAAAAGAAAGAAAGGCAATTTCCAAATTCTTGGCTCAAAATACCCTAAAAATAAGAATCCTGTTTTCACATTTTATTTCCTTCTCCCCTGTGGCAAGAATAAAATATCTTCCCAAACACTGAATAAAACCACAAATGCAGCCAACATGGAAGAAGTGGCATGGCAAATGAAAGGGCAGGGTGGATTGGAGAGTGGAGCCCTGCCAGCCTTCACCCTCAACATCTGGTGGGAGAGGGCTGCCAAGCACAACACTGTCTTGCTGGCAACTATTTTGCCTTCTAAAGTTCTAACATTCTGGAGAGCCAAAGCTCTTAAACAAAATCATAACCTGATATTATTTTTAAAAAGGAAGGTCTCTTATAAAAAATTATCACAATCAATAAGCAATGAAATACAAATCAGCTAAATAATTGGGTATATTCATCTATGTGGTATCAGATGGCTAATGAGTAAAATTGTCACTGGATTAAATGGTGAAGGTGAAGATAGGCAAGTTACTTAGGCCCTTTTGCAAGGTGAGATGTAAATTAGCTGCACTAATCACTTTCAACTGGACCCTGACTGTCTTTCCAGTCTTACTCTACACAATTAAACAAATATTTACAACTTCAAATTAGCTTGGGTTACTCAACAGAGAGACTGAGCATTCTCTACCTTTTTATCAATTTTCATCATAAAGATAGCCTTCTTCTATTTATCTGTCTTCCTCTATGAAGCAACACTCAGGATATCATTTTCTTTATTAGTTTAATTGGTTCTTTGATAATAGCAGTGCCGTAATTTACTTTGTAATTCATGCCTCTTAATGATATGTATTCTTGAAAACTCGCCCAGGGGAGTAAAGAAGAATGTAAAAGAGGAAGCAAGCAAGTAAAAAATATGTATACAGCTCCAAATATATATCAACCAGCTCTCTAAAATACCTACTGTGCAGTGACACACTACAATAAAAAAGGCCATCTCTCACTCATAAGACAGCCAGGTGAAGGATGTGCACTGGTTGGGAAAAGATCAAAATTCCTGCAATGTCAAATGCAGCCCCTCCAAGACATCATTCACTGGGTCTGATGAGCACTCAGAGGAGCAGCCCTGTGCTATACAGACAGTCGGCTGCAAGGACACAGCCAGACACTTTCTTCCTTGTGTCTGTGGCATCCCTCTACCACCTAACACTGCTTGCTGTATCGCTCGCTTGTTATTCTCGGCAGAAGCATGGAACATTGCTGGGGTTCTTTCTAGTCTATGGATTTACAGTGAATAAACACAACTCTTTGTGCTTAAACGTGTTTGAGGCCTGGGCTGAGATCTGGATGTAAGTACAGCAGGGGCGGGGGTGGGGGGTGGGGATGGCTTGCTGCTAAGCTCACGGCAGTGCCAGGCACAATGGCTGGAAAGGGAGTCTGGGGAAGTGAATAGAAGGAAACAGCTGTGCTTGCCTCTGTTTGAAATTCTGTCTTTCCCTGCCTTCCCAGAGAAACACACTCAGACGTGGACCTATATATATACATACACACATGCTTGATCAAAGACGTTAGGTAGCATAACCCAGAGAAACACACTCAGACGTGGACCTATATATATATATATACATACACATATGCTTGATCAAAGACGTTAGGTAGCATAGTGCAATCATCAGAAAGAGGATGGTATTTGGCGTGAGACAAATTATTACCCTAAACAAAATGACCTCTTTCATCACTACTCAAAAGCTTGCTTGTTGTACTTGGGCTAACTTTGTGGGGAATGGTTTCTGATCTTGGCAAGAAGAGAAGATGGGGGGAGAGGCAGGGAGTGAGTACATAAAATGAGCTCTATGTACTGCCCAGAGCACATTACCTGGTGCCTGTAAAACCACCCGGCAGAGACTGTATGAAATCCGAACCCACTCTTCAAAGCCGATTTGGTAAAAATTAAACTTAAGTGCTCTTCTTTGCCCAGAGGAGAGCCAAAGGAGGATACCTGCAGCGGTGCCCTGAATTATTCAGATGAATGAAGAACCTTTTGAAGCCTGTTAGGGTAGTGCAGGCTGAAAAACTGAGCTCTTATTTTAGGATTTTTCTTAAACCAACAGCATTGTACTCAAAGAGAATATTTTATAGTGCATGCTGTAACCTTCAGAATACATCAGTGGGGAGAGGCTGTGTGAGTGTATTTGTACATTCGTAAGTGAATATGAGAGTGTACATCCGTTTCTGCATTCCTGAGGTATCCATTTTTTTCCTGTGGTTCTTTTAGTGAAGACATGGCCAAGGTATGGGGTGCAGCGGCAAGAGCACAGACTTTGAATCCCAGCACTGCCATTTACTATGTGCGCGACTCTCCCTGCACCTAGGTTTCTGCACGCATGAAAGGAAGACATTTACGTGTTCCGTGCAAAGCTGTACGGGAAAAATGAAATCATTTATACCTCCCAAACAATAGCATTTATCGCATGCAAACAATGTTGGTTTCCTTAATCCACAATAAAAAGCCCCGAAGTATTCTCTGTAAGTATATTTTATATAAATGTCTGTTCTATTTTAAACATGACAATATCACTGAGAAATCCCAAAGTCCCTCAAAGGTCAGAGTTTAATCAAAATGGATCATTTTTACATGTAAGACTATATCACATTTTTGTCACTTTTGTATGCATGTGGCAAGTCCTGAGGGCTGTACTCTCAGATTCTGGGAATTTAATTAAAGAGCTCTTTTTGATGATGGGGACTCTGATATATGCATCTCAGAACTTTTAAATGTCCTGTGATGCCTACATTTGATGTCACCAACATTTGGTTTCATTCTTTGATCTCTGCTTTAATTTAAAAGGTGCATATTACACAAAATATCTCAACTTCCATAGTTCAAATATATAGATTAATTTACACTAAAAAAAATCTGCAGAGAAACACATTAGTGATTACTGCTTCTAAACATCTGTCCTTTAAAAAACCAGAGTTTTAAAAAGCTCTAATTAGGGCAAGTTTAGAAAATTTCAAATGGTTTGAGGCTAGAGATTCAAAAACTCAAACTCTTCAAGTAAAATAATAAAAGGTAAATAAAAACCCGTAGGTTAAGAAATGTAATTCAAACCTGGAATAGGTGAGACATAAAGTCCATCTGTGCCATATGATTTAGTACTTTATCTTATTAGCAAATTAATAAGAAAAGGTGCTATTGTCTTTTATTAGGTAAAAAAAAAGATGAATTAAATTGTTAAAAATAATAAATATAATTAAAAAATGTCCACTATCACACTCCATCATTTGGCTAATAAAAAGAATAACTCCCAATGGGATAGTCTTGGTCATCCCTTGCTTAAAAGGTGAGCTTCCAGGAAATGAGAATACCTATTTTATTCATCCTCAGAACCGTTCATAGGAGCATATAAATATTAGATAAATAAGATGAATTTTAGAGTTACCAAAATAATTTTTAAAAATATCCACCCAACCCTAATTTAAGGAAAGTAGCAGAAACTCTACCTCCCATTGCTGTTTTCTGTCTCTATAGTCTTTCTCAAATCTGGCTACACAGTGAAATCACCTTTGGCATATCAACAAACCTGACCCAAATTGAAGTAATTGTGCCATTTCTGGGAAACAAACCCCTTTAAATGAGAGGACATACCCTTCTCTTTCCTCTGTTCCTTCTAGCTGAATGTAACATGGGGACATGATGGCTTAAGGTGGGGTAGCAGCAGTCTTGGGCCACGAATTTGACTTTGGAATGAGACCATGCACATCAGAGCAACAAGGCAGAAAGAGTCTGGGCCCTGGCACTATGCATGTCACACCAGCCCACCTGTGAACTTTTACTGGAGAGAGAAATAAAGTTCTATCCTGTTCAGACTACCATTATGCAGGTTTCCCCCCGCCCCCCTTACTCTTGGCACATACTAGTCCTAGACAGAAAGGTCTTAAAATGTACTCAATCACTCTTTCCTACTAAGTGGGTCAAGCGAACACCTGAATGAAATCTATGAGGTTTAATAATTTCTTCTTCTATCCTTTTCTCGCTTTGATTTCCCTCCTAGGCAACTCGTACTTGTTCTTTGACTCAGTCTTCTCCAGCCATGTGTGCCCTCTCAATATTCTCCCACTTTTCTATATTCCAATGGCAATTATTTTCTGTACCTCCTTTATCACAAGATTTTAATAATCAGTTCAAATAATAATTGAATCCTAGATGACCACTAGTTCTGGCTTTTGATTCTATAGAGCTTTTTTAAAAAAAGTT
Source organism: Myotis brandtii (assembly GCF_000412655.1). NCBI lineage: Eukaryota > Metazoa > Chordata > Mammalia > Chiroptera > Vespertilionidae > Myotis > Myotis brandtii. The sequence continues at coordinate 315,684 of NW_005353698.1, read as the reverse complement.
ATATTTTACAACATAAATTTAGTTTTCTAGGGAGCAAGGATATATATGTCTTCATATTCCCTACAGTCCAGATCATACATTTTATGTACTTGATAATACATATTTTCCAAAAGGAAGAAATTCTAAAAATGTACTTTCTCCATTTGGACTTATGTACCAACACCACCTCTCCTTTCCTCATTATTATTAATAAATATGTGATCCTTAAATAAAGAAATGATTAATATATTGGTGGAAATATGTATATGTATATTTAGTCAATGAGTTGAGGTGAATTGAATAACCAAAAAATATAGTATGGTGGTTTTAAAAACAAAATCTGTTTAAGAGTGACATGTTTTTAAATATTAAATATTCCTATAGTAAATAAATTATTATGAAAATTTAAAAACCTAGAGTTTCTTTTATATGACTATTATAAATACCTGATATTGGTGTGAGACTTAAGGAAATTTTAACTGGGTCTTTAATTAAGAAAAATAGTTTTTCTTTTTAATGCTTTTTTCCTAGAACACTTATAATGTCAGCTACTACATCATAAACTGTTTCTTTCAAATGTATTCCTATTAAACCATTTCTTTCAATAAATTTTAATGAGCCCTTTCTATGTATGACACCATGTTAAGCACCAGGAAAAACAAACATGTGAATAAAACAAGATGCTTGCCTTTATTTTGAACATAATTTCTACTAGAAGCAGATGGGAGGCTGAGCAAGAACCTCTACTCAAAGGTTATCTGTTGTGTTTTAATTAATGAGTTTAACAAATTACCCTGGTCAGATGGCAGGTGTCAAAAGACAAAGCCCAGCACCTATAAGCGCACTCACACATATTCACACACACAAATGCAGACACAGAGGCACACTTGACTACTGATTTACAAAAATAGCTTGTTGTTTCATAATTATAAAGCATCCATGCAAGCACATTCCTGGATATTTAATCAACATTGATTAGTTCTCTAACAGAAAACAGAATTATGTAATGTAAATCTGATGTAACTTTTGAAAAGTTGCAAATATATAAAAGATACAAAAGGCAAAATCTTACTTTTAGCCATTTCCTTGGCATCTCTATACATTAAAAAACATATGGGATATAATGATCAACATAATTTGATGAACAAGAATAGATCCAGAGACAAATGGTGGGGTGGGGGGTGGTTAGACAGCAACTAAAGGACTTGTATGCATGCATATTAGCGTAACCAATGGACACAGACACTGAGTCAAGTGGGGAAAAAGGAGACATATGTAAAACTTTAGACAATAAATAAATTTAAAAAAACATATGGGAATCAATTGAAAACAGGAGATGTAATATCCCAAGAATTAAGTATATTAGAATTCATTGTTATAGACTAGGGATTTCCTTAAGGCAATGGTATTTACCACTTTTACTTTACTAAGATACTGTTGATCCATTACTGACTGAGCAGCTAAAAAGAAATGATGTGGACTTACTTCAATGCTGAAGTACCCTCTGTCAACATAGTCCCCTAAGAAGAGGTAGCGAGTGTTGGCAGGAGATCCCCCCACTTCAAAGAGCTTCATCAAGTCGAAGAATTGTCCATGGATGTCCCCACAAACTGAAATAAATAAATAAATAAATAAATAAATTCATTTTATGGCCACATTATGTTAAGACTCTGAATTAGATAATAAAATTATAAAATTTTAAAGCCAGAAGGAATTCAGAGATCATCTTAGACAAAAGATTATTTTGTAAAACAGGAAAATGAGAGAGAAATTCCAAAGTTAATTAGTGGCAGAATTGACTCTAGCATCCAGGTCTATGAATTCACAGATTTGCTGGAAAAATAAGGATAAAAATAACAATAATGGCTATTATTCTGCATTTAATAATTCTACAGAAGACACTGTGCTAAAAAATTTATACACATTTTCTAATGTAATACTAACAATGTTGTGGAATATACATTTCCTTTTGCAGGTAAGGGATGAGGCAAAGGTTCAGGAATTTGACATAATCTATACACAACTGCACTCTGAATGTATAACTACTACATGTTACTATCTCCTGAAGAAAAAGAAATGTTGATATGTATCATAAAATCTGTAGTTCATAAAATCTAAAATGCCATTAATTATAGAACACACTAGAGGCCTGGTGCATGAAATTTGTGCACTCAGAGGGGTCCCACAGCCCAGCCTACACCCTCTTGCAGTCTTGGAGCTGAGAGGGAGCAGGCCTAAGCCATCAGTCGGACATCCTTAGCGCTGTGGTGGAGGTGGGAGAGGCTCCTGCCACCACCGCTTTGCTCACCAATCATGAGCCCGGCTTCTGGCTGAGTGGTGCTCTCCCTGTGGGAGCGCACTGACCACTAGGGGACAGCTCCTGCGTTGAGCGTCTGCCTCCTGGTAGTCAGTGCACATCACAGTGACCAGTCGTTATGCACTTCGGTTGATTTGCATGTTAGCCTTTTATTATAAAGATCATTATACAGGGGTGGGCAAAAGTAGGTTTACAGTTGTGAATACATAGAACAAGATTTTATTCTTTTATTCATTACTTATTGTATGTATTATTTTCTGTATGAACAACTATAAACCTACTTTTGCCCATCCTGTACGATGTATCACTGAGACAGAAAAAGATTCAATTAAATGTAAATTCTAAAGAAACATTTTTATAAGATGAACTTCAATATTAGATATTAAAAATGAAAAAAGTAAATTGTGAAATGAAAAAAAAATCCTGTAAACATAGTACACAAAAATCACTAGGAATTATTATTCCTTAACTTTCTCACCTTCTCTTTTTAACCAAAATTCTTGAAAGAGCTATGTGGTCTTTTTTCAAAACCCACTTATTTTATCCTTATTTTAAGATTCATGACTTTGAAAGTCCTTAAAAAAAAGTATTATCTCCATTATACAGATAAGAAAACAGTGTGGCTAACTGAGGTTAGTCATTGTCACTGTTAAATATGGATGACCCCGGGTTTAATTTCAGATTTGCCTAATTCAAAGCTTTTGCTGTTAACCACCATATTATAACATGTTTGACATTTTGTATGTTTTATATATGTATACATATTTAATATTTTAAAATAATTTTGTGATTAAATGATGAACATGATGTGGCTGTTTCCTGAACACTAAGAGATTCACAGAATGAATGTATCAGTGATTACAGTACTTTACCTGCCTGGGCTTCTGTAAGCAGTACACGTGTTAATGTAGCATAGGGCTTGGAAGAGTTCCTGGAACCTAATGTGAACTTCATAAATGGCTACCTGTATGCGATGCCATGCCCCTCCCCCCTCCATTCTCTGGTGTCCAAAGATAAGTACAGTACAAGCGCCACCTAATGAGGCAAGCCATCTGCTGGGTTGTTACAGTCTCCAATTCCCCATGAGACTAGGGTCTTTCATCTTCAATGTCACTTAGTTTTAACAGCACTTCCTGAACATCCAGACTTTGACAAGTTATTTTATATCTTCAAGTTCATTCTGCACCAACATATACCCCTACTTCCCACCTTCCCAGAGCTTCTAATTATTTGCTTTTCAGTTCCAATGGAATATTGCTGGTGGGCAGGGTACCCAACTAGGTGCCAGCACTAATAGAAATATGGTGTCCAACAGCATGAAAAACAGAACCACATACAGGGAATAAAAGCGTTCCTTGTTGCTCCATGATGCTGAGTGGCCTTATGAATGAGTGACGTCCACAGTGTCCTGTCCCCAACAGCCTGGTCAGCTCCTGGAGACTCATGCCTATGGCTTCTTTTATGGAGTTAATCCATCTCATATTAGGTTCTTCTTTTCCTGCTGCCTTCTATTTTTCCCTACAATATTATATTTTCCAAAGGACCCTCCCTTCTCATGTTCCAAAGTAGGACAGCTTCAGTTTTGCCATTTTTGCCTCCAGCAATGCTTCAGGCGTAATTTTCTCTAGGACTGATTTGTTTATTTTTCTGGTAGTCCAGATTATCCATAGAGGTCTTCTCCAACATCATATTTTAAATGAACCCATTTTTTTTTCCCTATCAGCCTTCTTCACTGTCCAGCTCTCAGGTTCTTACATAGTAATTGGGAATATGAGGGTGTGGATGATCTTAACCTTGGTCTCTAATGACACATCTTTGCTCTTAGTGATCTGTCCTAATTCTTCCACTATTGTGCTTCCAAGTCACAGCCTTCTCTTGATTTCTGGGCTACAGTCTTTATTTGAATTAATGACTAAATCAAGTTAAGCACAATCTTTAACAATTTCAATGTCTTCACTGTCTATGTTAAAGTTATGTATTTCTTCTGCAGTCGTGATTTTTTTATCTTCTTGATGTTCAAATACAGTTCTGCTTTGGCACTTTCTTCTTTTACTGTCATCAGAAGTCGTTTCAAATCAGTGCTACTTCCTGCCGGTAAGTTGGTGCCATCTGCATATATTAAGTTATTGCTATTTCTTCCACCAATTTTCACTCCTACATCCCCTGAGTCTAGCCTAGTTTTTCATATAATATGTTCTGCACATGAATTAAACAAATAGAGAGACAAAAATGCACCCTTGTCTGATATCTTTACCTATAGGAAACCAGTCTGTCTCTCCATATTTTGTCCTGACTGTGGCAAGTCTCACAGTAGTCCTATTTTCTATGAAAAGAACCCTCCATCTATCTGAAGATTCTAAAAAATACTATATCTTTATTAACAGAGCTGTGCATATTTCCATTAGAAATGTACAAAGTTATGGCCTTCAATGAAATTGGCACATCAAAGATAATGAAATAAAATGTAGCGTCCCCCCCCCCACCATTGTTACCCTTATTTATTAGCCACCTAATGTGTCACAAGATGAAGGCTTTTTCCCCATGAGAAGCGGTCCTCCATTTGTTTTTATACTGGAGAAGTGAGAACAACTAGGTACACTGAGCAGTTGAAACCATTTGGTGAGAAGGTGGCAATGTGGTCATTATCTCCTTCTTGATTTTTTCCCTAAATGGGGCAATCAGGTTGGTTTTGAATGAGGTTACTCTAACATCCTTAGGACAACCAAAAGATGCAAGTGTGACCAACATCCAGCAATGCTTACACATTTATACCTGTCTCTATTTTACTACCAGGATATACACAAATTATGCTTAAATAATCCACTAGTACCTAGTAAGAAATACCTAAGCAATTACTTTTGAGTAACTGCCTTTCAATTTTGCTTCCCTCCCTTGAAGACTGCAGCCCATATTAAATAAAACTTTACTGGAAATGATTCTCACACACAATGTGCCAACAACTTTTGATCTATGTCTTCTGAAGGAGAATACAGAATTCTGAAGTAGGAAACTGAAAATAACATACAAAAAGGATGTGTCTATTTCTTAGGGAAGGGAATAGTCTTTATTTCTAATACCATTGCTGGCGAGCTAGTGATTGAGCTTTTAAATCATTAAGGGTGTTCAAGTATATATGAATATAAGTGCATGTGCACATGTGTGTGTGTGTGTGTGTGTGTGTGTGTGTGTAAAGCCACCCACCACAAAGGAGGAATTATTTGGAGATTAGTGGTCAGTATAGCAATTAGGGAGTCATTAAACAAGTTTAAGACTTTACTCACTGTAGATTACAGCAAAGTAGTGCTAAAGAGAAACAGAAATAAACAGCCGGGCCAGTACAAGGAGCTCTTTGTAGTGAGCTGAGTAAGGCCTTGTGATTGTCAAGCTGGATAATGAATCAGTCACAGAGTAAGTCTATGAGTCCCTGAAACCAGCACACTGCTAAGTAGACAAGATACTGGCCAGCATACTGAGGACAAACAGGCCCTTCAGAAAATAATCTCAGGCAGAAGGAGGAGGAAGTGGGAAAGATAACCAACTGGGACCAAGCCTTTGCCTTCTACCTCCTGACCAGAGAAATGCTGGTAACTCTCCATTGAGAAGGGTCAGGTGTTCCAAACAACAACCATGCGTACAGTGTGTGTGCAATTAGGTACGTATGTCTAAATCAGTGATGGCGAACCTTTTGAGCTCGGCGTGTCAGCATTTTGAAAAACCCTAACTTAACTCTGGTGCCGTGTCACATATAGAAATTTTTTGATATTTGCAACCATAGTAAAACAAAGACTTATATTTTTGATATTTATTTTATATATTTAAATGCCATTTAACAAAGAAAAATCAACCAAAAAAATGAGTTCGCGTGTCACCTCTGACACGCGTGTCATAGGTTCACCATCACTTGTCTAAATTAATTCAGTGAATCTGCAAAACAGTATATCCATATTATTACTGAAATATTTTTTCAAAAAATTCCATTGTTTCTAAATTCACATGGACAATTAAATTACATTGGAAAATATAAACACTAGACAGTATTGTACATACTAATATGAGGCCCCAATATAATTGCTATACAATTTATAGCTTTTAAAGCACTCTGATAAAGCTATCATCCTGAGTAGAAGACTTATTTTTAAAATGTAATATTAAATATACACTTTCATATAAACTATTTAAAACAGCTTTGCATTGATGCTCAGACTTACACATTGGTCCTGTTTACTTGCCTATAAAAAAAAGGAAATACATCAAAAAACATCATTGAGTCCATTTATTATTGACACTAACAAAAACGTTATGTCACAGAATTCCAGGTTAAAGAAAGCTTATGCAAATTAGGACGCCTGGAGACAGAGGAGTAGTTGTTAAAAACAAACAAACAAAAAACTGTCAAACAATAAACTGCAGGTAAAAAATAGATTTTTTATCTACCAGCATTTCAAAATTGCACCAATATTATGATTTAGAAGTCAAGTTCTTTTAATTCCTGACTCACTTATTTTTCTATAAAGAACTTTCAGTTCCTCCAAAATACTGGCTTTCATCATCTGGGAAGGCTTGCATGAAACAGAATAACTTCTACAAGTTTTCCCAGTTTCTACTCAACTAACAGATTGTAATTTTTCTTTTAGAAAAGATGTAACTGAATTGCCAAGCAACTTGCAGCATTAGAGTTCCACTCTACTTTCAGCTTCATTCACTTCAACCCAACATTTTTCCACATTTCCCCAAGACAATAAAATTTCTAATGTTAAGGGACTGTCAGTATGTCTAATTCTCAGCATGAGCGGGGCAACCTGTTCAATTTATATGTTGGGTCTTTGAATCTTCAATCTGCTACATTTTTTTTTTTTCCAATTTCACAGAGAACGATCTTGCTTTAGACTAGAGGTTTTGTTAGAAGTTAAACACAGTGGGTATCACAAGAACATAGTATCTGTTTCCCGCTGTTGGTAATCCAGGATTATGTAACCTTCAGTGGATGATAAATTCAAGTACAAACCAGCCAGAACAAATATGTGTACTTTAATAGCAGAATGTGTAAACTTTTTAAATCAGGCAATTCCTGAGATAAAAGTGAGTTTATTTCAGCATTCATTTATCTCTAGAAATCTTCATCAACTATAAAACAAACTAACCAAGAAAAAAATAACAGTGGTATAATTCACTAAAGAGGTACACTTCAAAATAATTAAATTTCCCCCATAGTGAATGTTATTTTTCAAATGTTAAACAGATGTTAGGTACTTTGTAAAACACAAAACATAAATTATCATCCAGGGAACTATAGTTTGATAGTATCAAACAATAACAAAAAGTCTCTAAATCAAATAAAAATTTGCTAAACACAAATTTCAAGGTTTTTATTAAAAAGCTATGAAATTAAGTACATAACAATAATAGTATCAGTGTAGATTAATAGCAATAATTTCAAACACTTATTTATATTTATAATGCTAATTAACAAAGACAAATAAACTGTCTGTTAGCCAGTATTGATGAAAAATGTAACAGGATAATTGCAAAAAAAAAAAGAGTGCACTATATTGTAGATTATAATAGATAATCACAACAATCCAGTACTAGATGCTTCATAAATCCCTTAAATCTCAGTTATAATTATAATTAGATGTGGAAAGAAACTAAAATAGTCTGTGTTTCTAAACTACTTTGTAGGACCAAGCATATATAACACCATGGTATGTTCACAGTGCTTATTCCAATCAGTAGAAAAATAAATTGAAACTTTTATTTTTTTTATCCTAAAGATGAATGTTCCTGTCACTGAAATTATTTTTTGAAGTTTTTTCTTTTCTTCATGGGTTGAATGCTTTACAAGATTATGTTTACTGGGAGAACTTAATTATTGAATTAGAATGGTCTTTTTTTTTATCTGTTATTACTATTTTTCATTTCAGCAACAATCCAGATTTTAAGTAAGAGCCTAACTATTAAGGACTCATAATAACATTATGGAATTAAGTCACGATTTTGGCTGTGATATTAATAAATAATAACTATGTATAATACCTAAGTGGTTTTTAATAAAATTTGGTCATCACTCTGTTCATGTGTCAAGTTTGGTCAGTAGTGGAAACTATTGGTTATTTGATATGTGGATTTATTTACATTATGTAGTTCACTAAACACTTAATTTTCATCACAGTCAATCAAGAATATTGGATGAACACTATGAGTTGATTTAATTTCAGCCAAATGCAAATAAATTTGAAAACTTATGTACTTATATATACTTATTTACAAATGAATGCTTATTTTTTCACTTTTTATAAAATTAATTTCAGAGAGGAAGGGAGAGGGAAAGATAGAAACATCAATGATGAGAGGGAATCATACATCAGCTGCCTCCTGCACACCCCCTACTAAGGATGGAGCCAGAAACGGGGCATGTGACCTGACCAGGAATCAAACCGTGACCGCCTGGTTTATGGGTTGACACTTAACCACTGAGCCACACTGTCAGGGCCGTTCTCTTCGTTTTTTGAAATACTGATCCAGGTTTCAAATCCCCATGAACTCCCTCCAGGACCCTGAATGTTAAGGCATACAGATCTTAACATTCCTATCTTGGGTCTCCTAAACCTATCCTAGATAATAAAAGCCTAATATACTAAGTGTCCAGTAGGCCGTTCAACCAAAGTGTAATATGCTAATGATATGCTAAGGCTGCTCAACAGCTCGCTATGACATGCACTGACCACCAGATGGCAGTTGACTGGTTGACCAGTCGCTATGACATGCCCTGACCACCAGGGTCAGACACTCTGACCGGTAGGTTAGCTTGCTGCTGGGGTCTGGCCAATTGGGACTGGGCAAGAGCCCTGGATCTCTCCTGCAGTCCCTCCCCGGATGGCCAACCTCCTGTGTCTCTCCCCGGCCCTGATCGTGCACCAGTGGGGTCCCTCAGCCTGGCCTGCACCCTCTAGTAATCTGGGATACCTCGGGGGATGTCAGAGAGCTGGTTTTGGCCCAACAGTGGAATGGCCGGTCACTGTGACGCACACTGACCACCAGGGAATAGACGCTCAATGCAGGGGCTGCCCCTTGATGGTCAGTATGCTCCCACAGGGGGAGTGCCACTCATCCAGAAGCTGGGCTCACCGCTGGCAAGCGCAGCAGCAGTGGCAGGAGACTCTCCTGCCTCCGTGGCAGCACTAGGCTGTCCAACTGCCAGCTGAGGCCCACTCCCTGCAGGAAGCAGGCCTAAGCTGTCAGTCAGACATCCCCCAAGGGCTCCTGGACTGTGAGAGGATGCAGACTGGGCTGAGGGAGTCCCCGCCTTGAGTGCACAAATTTTGTGCAGCGGGCCTCTAGTATTTTGATATTTTTAAAAACTGTTTGGTATCTGTGGCCACAGTATTCTTTCAATTTAGCCTTTTGCTTTTACCTAGATGCGTTATTTCTTCCACAAGGAGAGACAGCCTAGTGTAATGGTGCAGATATGAACCTAGATCTCTTGTTTTCATAATTGCTGTTTGTTAGTTTTTTAGTTTGTATGTATATTCCTGCTGATTGACCTTAATTAATTAGCTGTGGCCTCTTAATTAATCATTTTCTTATTCATGCTCCCTGAATCAGCTGTATTATCTATAGAATCCAAGGACTCTTCCAATTTGCTTTTCCCAATTGCCTCCTTTATATAGACACATTCTACTCTGTTTTTACATTTCTTTAGACTTCGACTATCTTGCCACTTGTGTAACTAGGACAAGATACTTAATCTTTGTAGGAGACCTCAGATGCCTCATCTATAAGGAGCTTCATAATAAACCTTTTTGTAAGTAAATTTTTTTTTAACTAAATGAAAATATATAAGGGAGGAAAAAAAAACTTAACATGCTGTGGCGCAGGAATACCCAGACATACAATGTGAAATAGTGGACCTGGCAGAGGTTGTCTACCTAAGAAACATCAAGGATGATTTGCAATCTTTAGCTAGATGATCTAAGTGCCTGCAATCAATGTAGCCACAAATAAAACATACAAAAAGTTACTCTATTATTTTCTACTTTTTATCCAAATGCATGTTATGGATTATATGTTGAAAGATGTTAAGGCTAAAATCAAATAGACTAGGTCTCATGCTCCACAAGTTCCATTTTCTAAGAGTGGACATATTTCCAAATGGCTTTAGTAATATTACCAATCTTGCAGTGGGTAACAACACCATGACGAATTTCCAGGTAGTCTTGTTTTCTATTGTGGCAAAGCTCATTTACAAGACCGCTCTGTTCCATGGCTGTGTAATGGTAGTGATGTTTTAAAAGCTGAAAGTAACATAGTAATAGAAGAAACACAAGGTATTTCACCAAAAGGATGTTTTACAAGGCTGACTCTTACTAGATTTTTGGAAAACTCAGTTGAGTAGGCAAAAAGTGAGTCATCTTCTATTCTTATCATAACACTACTCAAATTTTAACAATTGAAAAGATGTTGTTTTTAATATTTTTTAAACTCAAGGAAAGCAAGTTAATGATATGGAATTCTAGAGTCCACATATCCATCATTAATTTGGCAATTATAGTCAGTGGGGATATTAGAAATGGGCTTTCCCTATTACTGACTTTCAAGTAATTAGCTATATTTATGTCTCCTGGTAAGTGAACAAAGCTAAAAGTACTATTCCTGAAAAAAAATACTTAAATGACTTCATAAAAAGAAGGCATGGATTAAATGTTATCACTTCCTCAATAAAAAATATACAAGCTTATTGGTTATATGAGGCATATGTAAAAATGGAAGTTTTAATTCTTAATTGAGCAATTTTTAAAACTATGTGAACAACTTAGACATCTTAGAACACATTCATTTAAAATTTAGTTAAGAAAAAAGTACTTTCTGGAATATAATTTTAATAATGACAATAAGCTTATTTATTAATTCTGTCTAATTTTCCTTAATCTATCATTTTCTTATCATCCTTCATTAAGCAGATATTTCAGAATTAATTATTCAATTATATACCTGAAAAAATAAATAGAAGGTATTTATTAAATGTGCTGTATTAAAACGATGAATAAATAACATCAAAGACTGAATAACTTTTTACTTATGTCAATTATATTGGGACGATAAAGAAATAAAGGGCATGAAACTTGGTCTCAAGAACTTAACAGAATCCTTGAGAAGACATACACACACCAAATAGTATTAAAAATTATTGGCCTTCTGACATTAGAGTATTTCCCTTTCCATCCTAAAACTTCTGCATACTAGTCAAGAAATATGGGTTTAAGACTTACATCTCCTTTAAATATTTTCAATGAGCAAATGATTTCATTGCTTGTTTAACATCTCCCAAATATCTTAACAGAAGCAGAAGGATATAATTTTTTTCTAAAAACATATATAAAATTATAAATACTTTACATTTATTTTTAGTAATGTTGCTTTTATTTTGAAGTTTCAAATTATATTAACAAAAGGTCTGAGATTGTTTTGTTTATTCAAAGTGGGTATCAATTTAAAACTTTTTAAAACTTATAATGGGTTATCTCAAATTTCCATTTCATAGCTAATATTCATTCAATTGAAGACTTCTCTTACGGAGATTATTGTATTTCATAGTGATATACACCATTAATATTATTTATCTCTATGAATACAACTAGGGACACAGTTACCTAAAGTTAAATCATAGCATGCATACAATCTTTGTATACTTTGTACAATTACATAGGTTCTTACTTCCAATTTGAGCATGAACCTGTCTTCTATTTCTGTTTCTTCAGCATTTGACAAATATCTAATTAAATTATGCAAAAATCATGTTTGCTTAACATGTTGCAAATAACATACAAACTAAGTGATCATGGAAAATTAATGCAGGTGTTTGGAAAACAAAATAGCTGCTAACTCATTACAACTTGTGACTCATTAGTAATCATAATTTCAAATTTAGTTTAATTTTCATCAATTAAAAATGATGAATGATATATATTTGAATTGCAAAAAAAGCCCAATCAGGATTGTCAATCAACTCTTTTCTTTCCCCTTGACAAAATAAAAAATTGAAAAGCATGTTCACAGACTGTCAAACTACAGCGGGAAGGCCAGGGAGGGTTGTGGGGGCGGGGTAAGAGATCAACCAAAGGACTTGTATGCATGCATATAAGCATAACCAATGGACACAAGACACTGGGGGGGGGGAAGGGGAGGCTGGGGGAAGGGCAAGGGGGAAAAAAAAGGAGACATACGTAATACTCTTTGTAATATTTTAAGCAACAAAACAAAATTTTAAAAAAGAAAAGAAAAGCATGTTCATAATATGTTTGGTGAGTTATTAAACTGATTTTTAGTAGCGGAACATTTGTTTTATAAAATAAAAAAATTTTTTAAGCAATAAAACAAAATTTAAAAAAAGAAAAGAAAAGCATGTTCATAATGTGTTTGGTGAGTTATTAAACTGATTTTTACTAGCGGAACATTTGTTTTATAAAATCAAAAAATTGCAAGTTGCATGTCCTTAGATATCCACTTCATTAAATTTCCAGAACTCTTTCCATCTTCTATATTTCTTATTTAATGTATTTGAAACAAAATTTTTAATGTTCTAAATACATAGAAGGCTATCTTTTAAAATATAAAATCTCTGTTATTAGTCACATCACAAACTGAAGGACATTTTACAAAGGAACACTTGATTTTTCCTACGATGATTTGATACTTTATATGGAGAGTTCATGTTAGAGAGGACAAATTGTGAATAATCCTATAAAATAGACAACTTCTTAAACTAGGATATTTTATTCAGTCTTAATTAGCAGGTAGTTCTTAAGCTCCTCTATGTGAAAAGTGTTACAGAAAATTTAAAAATGGTCATTCTTTAAAACTGGTGGAAAGACAAGCTTATATCATTATGAAATGATTAAAGAATAATATATAATTTTATAGTAAAGGAATAGAAACACAATTAATTCCTTTAGGAATCATCAGGTATACTTGGGATATAAGATTTATACATATGAATACAGACAAGATGGGGCTTCCAAATGCTTAATTTCTACTTATTTGACCTTTCATCAATAAGAAGATGGACCTTTGACCAAGGGCTTCACTCTGGTCTTGACTTGTGCAACATGGATGACTAAAAAAGTTTCAGAAGGGTCTAGCCTAGAGGCTCCCTAACATTTAAAATGCCTCCAAACTAGAGAAAAGAATAAAGTCAGACTCTATTCTCTATTTCCTAGAGATGTTTCCTAGGAAGTGGTAAGAAGCCAAAAACATGGGCCTTTAAATGTTTGCTGTGGCAGGCATGGAAGTATGGCCCTTTCCTTCTGTGTCATGAACAAGTAATTTTCCTCTCAGCAGCGTGCAGTCACCCTGACTGCCTCTGAGCTGGCCCTGCTAACAGAAGACCAAGCAAAGACCAGTGTGGCTGAGGCCACACGTTAGTTTCAAGTGTGTTCCGTAGAGCTAAAGGATACATGAGAAGGGGTAGGGCCATATTACAATAAGCTCTATTTTTATTGTTGTTTCTTTTTGGTTTGTTTTTGTTTTTACCTTGGAGGCTTCTTTTTGTTTTTATTTTACCCATGTGAGGTTTCTTTCTTTCTAGGTGTAGTGTGTGTGTGTGTGTGTGTGTGTGTGTGTGTGTGTGTGTGTTGTGGGGGAGGAGGTAGAGGTGGATGGTAGATATATTTCACTGCTTAAAACTTCTTTAGGAATATTACTGATATAGCCAGAGTCTTACAGGAAAATTAGAAATTGTGAAAATAAAGGTTGGCTGACTAAAAAAGAAGACTAAAGGGAAGTGACTAGCAGTGTTGATAAAATTTCTAGTAAAGTGAGAAAAGAAAAAGGGATCTTTAGGTAGGCAGGTGCATAAGTGGACTACAAAATAATTGGATTGATTAAAAGGTATATGGGAAAGAGCAGGGAATAAATTAGAGTAGAAAGGCAACACTAGGTTATGAAGGGACTTGAATTTCAGTATGAGATGTTTTAAGAAGGAGATCAATCCCAATACTGAGAGGAGATAAATATGTCAACTCTATGGAGAATCCAATGCTGTGGAAAAATGGAAAGCTAGGTTGCTTTTAATTAGAGATTCACTGTAATAACACAGTCATAAGACAAGGAGGGCTGGTATTACGATGATGGCAGTGGGAAAAGATACAAGGGGCCAGTTAGAACATTTTTATACATCCATACAACCACTATAAATTAAGATGTAAATGAAGTCCTTCATTTGTGCCCCAATTCAATAAATATTAAATGCCTGCAACATTCCTACAATATCCTGTTGTGTTAGACCCTAAAAATGTAACAGAACAACTTAGACATAATCAATCCTCCATTGAAGCAAGTGTTTAATGAGGGACACTGGACTAAATAATAATATTAGAGTACCAGCTAGAAAGAATTTTGTTTTTTCTCTTCTTTGCTTACTGTTATATTCCTAACACCTAGGATAGTACCCGGGACAAAGAAAATCCTCAATATATATTTCCCATATGAATGAGTGAACAAGGCAGTGAGTGTGGTGGACTTGGGGAACTTACCGGGAGGATGTGGTATTTAAGATGAAACCTGAAGACTGAAAAGGAGCTATTCACTGCGTGGTGGGGACAGCAACAGGGCCTATTGCTCACAGCAGAAGAAACAACTTGGGACAAATTTAGAAAGTGAAAGAAGATCTGTAAACTTGGAGATTAGGTAAGAAATGAAAAGTAATGAAACTGTAAAGATTAACAAAAGCCAGAGAACGAGGGTTTTGTCATCCAAGTTAGGAAGTTAGAGAACTTCATCCAAAGAGGAGCCAAGGAAGGGATTTGGGCAAGAGGAAATATTCTTCCCCATCTCTAGTAAGTCACTATCTATCTTAGCCTAAAGCTCCTAATGTGTAGAATAAGGCAGTAGCAGTGACCACGTACGGTGACTGTGAAGATTACATCTGATAATGTGGTAGTAACTGGCCCAGGTTAGTCATTCAAGATGAGGTAAGTTCCCTATCTCTGTGATACCACAGCTCCCTTCAGCTCCTCTTGATTGGATCCATATATGTATATATATATAGTCACAATAACATTCCAAAGTTAAAATATCAGTCTGGATAAAGAGTTTATATGTTAATATTTTATATTAATATATACCTTACATTAATATATTGCCTTCTTTTTTTAATGCTAGGTAATGGGTACCTGATGGCCACAATTACAAAGTGCAAGCAGGTGACATTACTTTCTTATTTATCTCTTTTCACACAACATGACTGAATCAGAAAAACATGCAGTGATATTTAAAATAGAAGTTACATATGAATAAATTTATATAGAAATTGCTATTTTGGTGTTGAGCAGCATATTTTTATTGCCACCATTTTAAATTTCCATCATTTATAAAGTCCCTTAATTGAAATTCATTATTAAAGCACTTATATATTCACTGGTATCTAAATTATTAATTTCTGTACACAATGTTTTCCACTGTTTGTAAATATAATGTATTTAACATAAAGCATGAGTTTCAAGGTTTATCTTAAAACACAGAGAATCAGAATTCAAAATAGCCTCAAAGATAGCAATGAAGTTTAAATGCTTATTAGCATAGAGGTGGGAGGCTATAAGATATCGTAGACCTTAACACACATGAAGGATCTGCTCCCTAGATCTTTGAAAATCCTATAATTCACAAAGATTACTAAGTATAGTATTCCCCCCATAAAATGCAGTAAAATATAAGACCTGGCTTCAGACATAATGGATTCTGGCTTAAACGAAGCCTCCCTAATTTTCACTCTCCTATCAGCTTCTCTCTGCACATTGGCCTTATTTTCTTCTACTGCACTGGACTTACTCTGAGTATTCTCCAAGTCACATCCTGCCGGCACACTGAAGTAAGAAGCAGATCCACCAATTCCAGCAAATCTGCACCATGGAACAAGTGTGGTCCCCTGCTCACTCCTGAATCAATCAGTGTCCACAGAATGGAGTGTATGCCATGTGCCCACTCCCAGTTGTTAGTAGGAGGGGGCCAAAGTCAAGTATCAAAGGGAGTATTTCAGGCAATCACAAACAACATTGTGCTTAAAAAAAAATAGGCTGAAATTCTTGTACTTCTGTTTACCTTAAAGATAATTCCAGGAGCCATTCTAGTGCCTTTGCTAAAATTTTAAAAGTTCTTATTTGAGCAATGTTGGCAGGACCTGGAAAACTCATCGAAACAGTTTAATATTCACTTTGTCTAATATCTGCACAGAACTTATGATGGATTCATTAACATGCCACTCCTGTTTATCTAAAGCCTTCTGGCTAAGTCATCACCTCATCATTCCTCATTTCCAATGGAATTGGCTATCTTTGCATGGACATTTTTTTTCCCACAAAAAATACACACACAGAGATATATACAGGCAAACAGACATACAATACTTAAAAAAAGAAAAAAGCCAAAAATGAAATTCAGACAGTAAGAGGTCTGCTAGCCTCATGCATGAGCTAAACTAATACATGTGTAATGACCCACTCTGAAAGGTCAAGTCTTTGAATGTAAAAATTGTGAATGCCAAGACCCTACTCTCCTACTGCATCCTATGATGTCTAAAGTATGGTGAAAACATTTTAAGTACCATGACTCATGTCTCTGAAGATGGCAGCAGTTTTTGTACAAAGATCAAGTGTTAGAAAGGCATGGAAAACTGGAAACGAAATAACTATATAAAAACCCACTTAGGGAATGATCGAATCTTAAATTGATTCAAATCCCTGTAAGGATTAGAAAATTCTACATTAAGCACACTTTCCATATTTCTCTTTCCACAGCTGTCATTAACATGGTATTTACAAAAGACTTTCTGATTGAGATACAAAAGAGATGGGTTTCTTAATACAGTATTTAAGTCATATTGCTTCTAACTCACACTCTATTTGGGAAATACAGAGTGGTTACTCTGGAAATATTGATGGTACAAACACACAGATGATCATCATAAACCTCTATATCGGACACACCTTTTATTCACAGTATCTTCAAACACTTTACAAACCTAACAAACTCATGCTCATTCTGTAGTAAAGCTCTCAAGAGCAGATAATGCCCAATGGTTGTACAGAATGCAAATTCTTAGGTGTTTCAGTTTTATTTCCGAAAACAAATACATCTTCATCCTGGGATAATTCAAATGCATCCTATGTATGCGAAATCTAACTATGTGTGCTGAAAAATTGCCCAGGCAGTTAAAATATATAATGCTGCACTTACGAACGCTGCTGAAACAATATTAACATCTCAAAGTTGCCGAGATGTTGTTTATTCCATGTCTGAGGAAAGGCACTTCTAAGAGTGAACAGGATCCACAGGGTCAACTTTAGATTTACAGCTTATATTGGTACCTGGTCAGTATTGCAGGACCTTTAAATGTGGGTCCAAATTTCCTCCCACAGATGATTGAAATCTTGTTTTTCCTTATCTCAGCCCAAAGATTTTATTTGGGCTGTATGACTTCTTCACAAAAACCATTAGTGCCTAGTTACTGGCTAAATTTCAAAAAATCACCTGTTCTTAGATCTCCCACTTTCCCGCTTGCTGTCCTCTGCATGTTTCTGGGACACCCAGTTCCTCCATTTTGAACCTGTCTGATACTAGACATTGAGTTGAATTGTGTCCCCCCAAAGGTATGTTCAAGTCCTAAGCACTGGTACCTATGAATGTAACTTTATTTGGAAATCGAGTTTTTGCAGATAGAATCAGGTTAACATGAAGTCAGACTCCATTAGGGTGGGCCCTAATGCAATAGGACTGGTGTCCTTATAAGCAGTGGAAAACATGGGCACAGAGACACAGAGGCCAGGTAAAGGCAGAGGCAGAAAGGGGAGTCACGCTGTCACAAGCCAATAAAGTCCTGGGGCCTCCAGAAGCGGGAACAGGCAGGGAAGGTTCCTCCCTAGAGGGGAATGTGGCCCTGCCAACACCCCATGTCACACTTCTCGCCTCCAGAACTGTGAGACAATACATTTCTGTGGTGTGAAGCAACTCAGTTAGTGGAATTTGGTTATGGCAGCCCTAGGAAATGAATACACTAGGTTGATTATTCAATTATTTGAGTTCTACTCACACATAAGAAAACACTTCGAGTTCTTAGGTCAAATAGTGTTTCTAAGCATTTTAAATGCTTAAGTTCAATTAATCCTCAAATAACATAAGAGGAACAACTATTATTCATCAACATTTTCCAGACAGGGAACTGAGAAAGGTTAAGTAACTTGCCCACGTTGAAAACTGGCAGCGGTACATTCACACCCAGGCTCTCTCCTCCCTGGGCCTCTGCTTCCCAGGTCGCTCCTCACGTGAGCCACCACAGCTCTGCCAGGGAGACAGGACTTCCTACAACCGCAGCATCCGCGTCCTCTGTCGAACTATGCTTCACGGGCAGATGTGTAGGCCACAACCTTTTCCAGTCTGCCCTATCCCAGGAGAGTTAGGCTATGTGCCTGAGAGATGCCATAAAAACCCTTCTGAGAAAAATCCAGATGGGAGGAGCTTGGGTTCATCAGCATCACCTTGAAAAGGTCCTGTAAGCTTTAGATGACTGCGGACTGAATGTGTGGCATGTCTGTCCTCCAAGTCCTGATGCAACAGTTCACCCTGAACTCCATATTTGTAAACACACACCCACAAAACAGACTACCCTAAGGAAATATGATAAACATGACATGGGTCATGAAAACATGCTTTATAAGAAAAACAGGGCTATCTGGTCCAGAAAACAAAATAGATGGCAATATGGTAACTGTCCTTGAGATTCCGAGAGGCTTTTGTAGATGAGCCAGCAGGCTTATAGTCCAGATTTTTGTTGTTGTTTTGTTTTGCTTTTGAGGGAAGAATAACAGCAAATGAGTGAAAGTTAAAAGGAAGCCTAGTTGTCTACTATATAAAAAAATTCATTTCTATCAAGAAAACGGTTCACAATGGGAGGGAGGGTGTGATGAGCTCACCCACCCTGGAAATATTAAGCCAAGCGTGAAGCACCAAGTTGCTGTTGTTATATCATCAGATCTCTGGGTCCTCCTGTCATTTTTGATTAATGATTCTTTTCACTTAGGGCAATTTACTTTGGGTAAACAGCTTGAACTCTGGTTCAAATGGCAGCCACCATTATCCAATTATTAGTTTCCCAACGCTATCACATTTCTAAGATATGGAGCTAGTTACTTCAATGTTCTCATCTGTAAAACTGAAATAATAATATTTCAGTTTGCAAAGTGCCTGAGGATTAAAAAGCATAATGTGTTGTGACTGCCCTATTTCAGTGACCTGAAGACAAGGCCTTTTATAAGATACACCAGTATTTCAGATATTACTAAATAATTAAACAATGGCATATTTTCTTATCACTTAAAATCTTTTATACTTTATAAGACAAATTTTGATTAATATACCCTGAAATCTTCTTTCCATCAACTTTGACTCACCAGAATCCTTTTTCACATCAGTTACTGATGTTTGTTCACCAACATCATTATCTATGCTACCAAAGTATCCACAATGTGCTGTTTTCTAAGGCAGGGCTCCAGCATTACAACCAGCACTTTGTTGCTGGACTTCCTTATCTGGTGTATGAGAGGCAATCCTCTGCTTGTGTGTTGGCAAAAAAATACAATGGCCTGCCTTAGCTTATGGCAGGGGTGGGCAACCTTTTTGTGAGTGCGTGCCAAAACCAGCAAAATCTCTGACTCAAAATTCTTCTGCGTGCCAACCCTAATTTTTTGAGACACGTTATGCCTACCTGATATCTCTTAAGGTGTACGTATGTGAAGAACCTTGAAGAAATAATAAAATTCATTCGAGCGACAAAAACATAGTATATGATGATGAAAAATACATTTATTTTTTAATGTATGTATGTATACTGATAGTCCGACAGAAAACTTTATGACCGTTTGATATTATCAGTAGGACTTTTGCTGCTGCATCACTGATGACAGAGATTTTACATCAGGTTTATATTTCGTGACCTTTAGAGATATGCACGAGCTACTACTTTCATCCGTCAGGCTACTCCTATTACGAGACTTAACAAAATTCATCACTGAGAACAAAGATTCACAAGCGTATGTGGATGAAACCAAAACACTGGTCGGATCTAGGAAGGCAGGGAGAGTTAAGGCAGAGGCATAGAAATTGCTCTTCCCCTCTCTCATCAATCCATGTCTATGGTCTTTAAGATAACTTATTATGTAAAATTATTTATTTATCTAAGATGCATCTACACTGAATTTATCTGAAAAATAAAAAAGTCGATATTAAGAAAAAAACTGTAAATGGAAGATTAAAAGAGAGGGTTTTGCGTACCAGCAAAAGTTACTGGCATGCCATGTTTGGCACGCGTGCCAGGGGTTGCCCACCCTGGTTTATGGTGATCATTATCTCTCAGGTCCTATTGAGCACATGGCTTTTGCTTCGTGTCAAAGTAGAAAATATCAGACAGTCCTCCAAGAGTGAATATTTTCTTCTCTAATATTAAATGTGTATGTACTTCACTGTCCTGTTTCTTGGCCTTTCTGTATGGTAACATTTAGTTTCGATGCCAAAGAACATTGTTAAAGGCACTGTAAACAGCAATTAAACTCAACACGTGCAGTTCCAACAATGCAGGTAACTCAAGGAAGGAGACAACAATATGAACAACCACGACCAAGTTTGTGCATGTGCAGGCAACGTCATGACTATTGTTAGACCAGTAATTGTGAGACCCAGGCAAATTTCAGAGAAGTTAGAATATGAAAGATGTACATTTTGAAAATGATGAAATATAGATTCATTTGATTACTGTATTATAGTTTTCTTTGATTGTCAGGAAGTGGCTGTCTTAATATGTACTCCTGCATTTACATAAAAGACGGACTCAATAAATATTGGCTTAGTGGAGTAGAAGCTAGCAGGCATATTACAGAGGGGATTTTCTGGTAGTGTCTAGAGTAGAGGACTGCCAAATTACTTTCTGAACCTATGATACTTTCATCCCAAAGCAATTAAAAAGAAAGATGGGGGAAGAAAATGGAGATCTGACAGATCATGCCTTAAAATACATCTAAAGAACACATTACATAAGGAACCACACATCTGGTTGTTGCTGTGGCTGAGAAATGGTTTGCAGTTCCCAGGGACCATGCCCAGCTGGTGTGAGAAGGCACACCAACATGTCCCTATTCACCCTGGAATGCCTCTGGGAGGCCATGTCATTTCTACAGCTCTCTGAGAAACACCCCAGTGCCACCCTCCCCGCCACATCCAATCAAACCAAAGGCTAGGTCTTCCAGAGCATGAGGTGGGTTGAAGCCCCTGGAAGAGCTGAGCCACTACCGTCTCTGGTCTCTGGTTCAAGTTCCTGCCTGTGTGTTATTTTTTCTTTCCGTCTTCCTCCCACATTAGTTTTAATTAGTTGATGCAATGCTGTTCCCTTTTCCCTATTTCTTCTCCTAATATAAATGTGTCAGGAGGATGAGAGCAATTTACTGCTCTCCATGGGCTGAGAGAGTACATGCACCAATTTGTGAAGTCCATTATAACTCACAGCTGTCAGTCCTCAAAGAAAATAAAATTTAAAAACCTGCCACAAACCAAATAAGCTCAAAAGAACAAGAACTATGCCTTCATTATTCTATGTTAGATAAAATAGGTTATTAATATGAGCAATTCAATTGAATTTCCACTTTTTTAAAGTTGAGATCTTACTGATATTAAAGCATTGCTTACACAATGTCACTTTCCTAGGCAGAAATAATCCATGGTTGCTTTTGACTAAATGAAAAAATCCAAATTTTCCATCACAGTACCACCATATCCATTCCTCTCAATACAACCCCTTTCTATCTTATTTCTCCAGCCTCGTCTCTGTCAATCCTTTTGAGAAGAGGTGTAGTGATTCCAATCTTGGCTTTACTGCCATTAAATGCCTAACTTTTGGACAAGTAACTAAACCCAATGGACCCAGAGTTCTAATCTCTAAAATGAGGGTAAGACATCTACTCATTGGCTTATTGTGTGATATTATAGTCACCATGCACACTATCTGACATACAGTACATGTATATAAATGTACCTAGCAAAGCATCCCACCCCGCACTCTCACTTCTGTGAAATCTTATCAGGCTTGCTCTTTCTATACTTGTAATAAATACATATGTAATTATATATAGTCACACGTAAGGTTACAGAGCAATTTTATACATAGTTATAAGGTTACATATGCATCTATCCTATATAATAAAAGGCTAATATGCAAATAGATTGAACGGCAGAACAACTGGAACAACTGAACTGGTCACTATGACATGCGCTGACCACTAGGGGGCATGTGCGGAACATGGCAGGCTTGGCCGCAATGGGATGGTGGAGCAGGTGAGTGGGAGCACTAGACCAAGGCGGGGCTCCAGTCGCTGTCATTAGGGCAAGCCTCTGGTGTTACTGAAAATTCTTTGCTCCTGCGCACTGCATCCCTGCCTGGCACTTGCACCTGCTGCTGATGCCAGCCCCGCTCACACCCGCTGCCAGTGCCCAGCACCGGTCCCGATCACTTGGCGCCATCAGCAGGTGCAAGCGGCGGCTACTGTCCCTGATTGCCCCTGAGGGATTCTCCACCTCCCCCTGCTCCTGAGGGGCAATCAGGGCAGCAGTTGCTGCTCACACCCACTGCTGGTGCCAGCCCCAATCACTCCACATCATCAGTGGGGCTGCCAGCAGACAAGGGACTGGGGCCGTGGTGGGAGGGGCGGGGGGGGGCGCAGAGGATGGGCAATTTTATACATAGTTATGAGGTTACACATGCATCTATCCTATATAATAAAAGGCTAATATGCAAAGAGATCAAACGGCAAAACAACCGAACAACCAAACAACCGGTCGCTATGACGTGCACTGACCACTAGGGGGCATGTGTGGAACATGGCGGGTTTGGCTGCAGTGGGATGGTGGAGCAGGTGAGCGGGGGAGCCAGATCTGCCCCTGTGCCTACTGCAGCCTCGCAGTCCAGGACTCTTATGATTACTTGTATAACAATGTTTACACAGTAACCAATATTATGCCTTGCATTTTCCCATTATGGGAGCTCAATAATATTTTTCTTGATTCCTACAAAGAATATGGCAGATGTGCTAACAGTACTTTAAGTATAAACCATCAGAGTAAACCTAAATAGAGCCCTGCTGTTTCTACAAAGTAGAATGGGTCCTCTACCCAAATCAGCCGGTGTTTTGTTTGTTGTTTGTTTTTATCCTCTAACTACTAAACATATAAAGAACTTTGAGTAACTTCATTCTGTTTTCTCCTGGCTTTGAGTTTAAATCTGTCCCAATAATTCTTATTACTTGAAAAAAAATGCCAAGGTAAATAATACAATAGAATTTATTCTCCAAAGTCTTTAAACTTTAGTTTTCTCTTATGACATTTTTAAGCCTTCTGGAGAAATGATATTACTTTATAATTGTAGGTTTTATATCTTTTGTGTTGCTTTTCCAATGAAGTATGCATAGTACTTTCATATTTAACTGATAGATTTCTGACTAGAAGTGAATGATTAGGAGTAAGAATCTCCTATTCTAAGTTATTTATTTACATAGCAATATTTTTAAAGGTAATTGATATTTATCTAAATCTCATCCTATCTCAGGAGATTACTTCTAAAAATGTCTATTTGTCTTTGACAAAGTGAAACTCATCCTATATTTCTCTTTGCAATTTACTCTTCAAGGTAACTTTGATTTAAGTGTATATCCATGCTGAGTCCTGAGTCTAAAATTCAGCACCAATGACTTAATAGCATTCTCATTTGCACAATACTGCCCTTTCAAGTCCTAGATCTCAGCAGACAAGTAAACTACACGCCCCATGTAGGTTCATACAGGCGTGTGTAGCAGTCTGGAGCAGCTCTCTTCTGTGGTACTGAGAACACTAATCATGAACTACTAGACACCGAGACACTTTCCTTTTCCTTCTGCATCCCTTTGTCAGCACTATCTTTCCTGGATAGGATGCATTAACTATGTGATTCAGAATAACATGAAAAAATGTGCTTACACTTGTGTTTTCATTTGGGAAGAAAAAAAAATTCAAGTTTGACACTTTTTCAAGTCACTTTTAGTAAAAGTCAAATGTATCTGACCAGGCCATAAATATTGCATTAAAGACAAAGAGAAATGATGCCAAAATTATCAAGCAGAGAGTCTGCAGCGCTGAAAGCATTCCAGGTAAGTGTGTACAGCACCAGAGTGACGGCTCTGGTGCTCTAGCCATCCACAGACACACAATTTTTAAAACATACAATTAAATTGAACAGAAACAATATTACCTGCTTCTCGCATTCTATTCACATGAATAAAAATGGGTAGACAGGGATTTGAACTTTATGAGACACCATTCCCTTGTAGCACATTGGAAGACTCTGCAATTTTGATTATTTGCTTATGATTCAGAAAAGAGGCTAATAGGAAAACAATACAATCTCATGTCACAAGGTCAATATTTTACTTGTCTGCTCAAAACCCTTCCGTGGCATCCTGTTTAAATTCAGTAAAGGCTCTAAATGTTCTGGTCCCCAGCTCCTCCTCTAACCTTTCTCTTGAGCACAACCTTTGCTTCAGCCACACTAGCCTGGCTTTCCTCAGCACACCAAGCCAACTCCCACTGCAGGGCCTCTGCACTTGCTATTCCTCTGCCTGAAGAATTCTCCCTTAAACATGTGTTCTTCTCTTCTGTTGCTTTGTTCAGTACCCTGCTGCTACGTTATCTTCCCAGTAACCTTCCCTGATTTTCCATCGTCCATTCCCTACCAGACACATTCTGTTCCTTAACCTTCTTTTGTCTTCCTTATAGCACCTGCTACAATCTTGTACATTATGTATTTTTTTAAACGTATCTATCAGTTTGCTTTTCTCCTTCACTAGAACACAGCTTCCTGAGAACAGAGACAGTTTTGTTCACTCAATGAGCATATGCTGTAACCCAACACATGAGCCTACACCTGATTCTGACATACAAGAAGGAGCTGGCTGAATTAGAAGTGATAGGAGAGCAGCAGTGTCATCTGCACACTTGAGGCAGTGAGAAAGGAGAAAGCTCAGTATAGTCCAAACAGACGTCATAGACCTTCAGAATGAATGACAACAATAATGATAATACCTATCACACACCAACTGTCCTTTTTCCTTTCTTTCTTACTTTTTCCTTTCCCTCTGGTCTCAAAAGGTCTTTACTTCTACCCAGAGCTAATTAGTCCATCAGTGTTCCCATGCCTAATTTCTCAAGGTTCACACTCCAAAATTAATTATTTACTCTGCCTCTTATATATCTGGCTTCTCCTTTTCTACTGGTTTCTTTCCCTTTACCTATAAACACTGAGTCTCTTTCATGGTCAAATAGCCCTTGCTGTCCCTATCATCCTCTTATGCTACTGTAGTACATTTCTCCTTAGTGGAGCTACTTCAAAGAGTGGTCTACCCTGAGTGTCTTCCCTCCCCTAACCACTCTCAACTGACTGTAACAAGACTGTCCTTGTCCCCGGCCAAACTACTCCTTTCTATGGATAGTTACTTCCCAATTGCCAAACCCCGCATGCATTCGTGAGACCTCCTCTCCTCGGCTTCTATTAACACTATAGCCTTCTTGGTTTTTGTCTTGGTCCATTTGGGCTGCTATAATAGAATAACAAAGATGGGGTGGCTTAGAAACAACAGAAATTTATTTCTCACAGTTCTGGAGGCTGGAAAATCCAAGATCAAGGCACCTGTAGATTCAAGTCCCTGGCAGATTTGGTGTCTGGTGAGAGCTCAGAGACAGCCATCTCCTGGCTGTGTCTTCACATGGCAGAGGTGGCGAGAGAGTGCATTTTTTTTTTATAAAGGCACTAATCCCATTCATGAGGGCTTCACCCTCATGATCTAAGCACCTCTCAAAGGCTCCACTTCCAAATACCATCACACTGGGATTTAGGTTTCAACATATGAATTTGGAGGGACACAGAAGTAAGTAGTTTTCCACTTACTTTTCTAGCCACAATTTCTCAACCTTCTCTTTGATCCTCTTCCTTTGACTGTCCCTTAAATGCAGGCATTAGCCCCAGGTTTGTCACTGCCCCTCTACTAGCTTCCCCTTGACAATCTCATCCACTTCCGTGACTATACACTGCCTGTCGAGTGACAGCTCCAGAGGAGCATCTCTAATCCTGATCTGGCAGCTGAACTTTAGAGACACGGAGACACGGCAGCTAACTGGTAACTTTGCTGGGGTGTCACATAAGATGTGACATACTATTTCTCTGAAGTTCACACATTGCTGCAAACTATTAAAAATATATGGCCCAGCTGGTGTTGCTCAGTGGATTGAGCAACATCCATGCACCAAGAGGTCACCGGTTCGATTCCTGGTCAAGGCACATGCCCAGGTTGTAGGATTGATCCCCAGTGCAGGCCATACAGGAGGCAGCTGACTGATGTTTCTCATCATTGATGTCTCTCTCTCTCTCTCTCTCTCTCTCTCTCTCTTACTCTCAAATCAATTTAAAAATATTTTAATATATATGAAGGTTCTAGCTTTAATAATATGTAGAAAAGCATTTTGTTTAAAGCTATGAACTTAAATTCATAAACAAATATTATGCTCAATGCTAATCATGTCCCTTTGAAGTATGTTTCACATTTTATTTAGTTTAATAAACCCTTCATTGACATGCATTTTCAAAGTAAAATTCAACTTGGTCCAGATCCAAGTATCAGGAATCTAAATTTAGGAGAATCCAAGGTTAAGATATTTTTCTCCATTCACATTTGAATATTCATGTATATATGAATCTTCTGTGGTTTAGTTTCTGCCACTCTAAGTTCCTAAAGGCATCTTCTCTGATTTACCCAAAACTACCTCAAAGTGCAGTCCAGGTTGTGCAGGAGGAGCTCTGCAGTGAAACAACCACATATCAAGTGTTCTGCACATCAGCCAGCACACTAAGTGATTCATGTTACTCATAATTGTCACAACGATCCCAGAGGTCAGTATTAGCTTGTTTACAAAGGAAGAACTAAGTAACGTGATTCAGACATACAGTTAGGAACTACAGGAATCAATATCAAAAGCAGAGACCACATTTTATTACATACTTACTATCTGCCCTGCATTGTGCCTTACATGTAGGATCTCATTTAATTTGTACAACATCCCTCTGAAACAGGTACTACTTTTATGCCTGTTGTTGTTTGCTTGTTTGTTTTAGATTTGGAAACTAAAGCTGAAAAGGGTTAAATAATTGGTGCAGGGCACATAGCTTTAAGTGATAGAGCTGTGGTTTGAACCCAATTTCTCCCAAAGTCTAGGCTATTCCCATCAGACGCTCTGCTGTTAAACAAATGTAGTGAATAGTTCAAAATAGATAAGGTGTTGGATTTAGAGTACAGGGTTATTATTTTCTGGCCAATAATTTCCCATTCCCTCGATTCTTCTTTAGAGCATGCAATTAAATTTTGGCTTAATTTCCTTTACACTCTGTAAAAAAGTCACTGTATTATTAAATAATTTAAAATGAACTTGAAAAATATGGGCATTTTTCAGCGATGCCATGAATGAGAGTTTTTTGGCTTGCTGTAGTGTATGATCAAAGAATTCAGAAGGATGCCTTTTATCTGAGAATATCAAAGGCCACTAACTAAAAAAAGAAACAGAGTTCCTATTACACTAAGGAGAAAAGGCTGAGTCCACTGAAATATAATACAAGAATGTTGGCATACAGGTAATTCACAGATATTATTACCTTTGCTACTTGAAATTGGACCAATCTGAATTATTTCCAAGAACAATTGTAATATCTTCAATTTATTTGTTACAATTGCCACTTTTCCCCCTTGGTATTCTGCCATACTTTATATCCACACCCCTACACTCCTCCCCGCCCCCCACATACACATTTACAGATTCAAATCACACATCCATACGTCATGCTCTTTTTCCTCTGTGGCTAATTACAAACCATACCATAAAATAGCTCTTTTAAATTTAAAAGATGAAAATTAACTGAATTATGTTTCCAAGTTGTCACAGGTCTTCAGTTATTGTGGGGGCAGACGACCATTTCCGAAATGTAGGCACTTAAGTAACTTTGGTGTCTTTTACTAAGGTCCACGCCTCTGCGTGAAATAGACACCATCAGGTAATTTTACTGATTTTGGGCGTTGTGCAGGCAGTATCAACCCCCTCTTAAAACGTTTAGCTCAACTCTCTCATTCAAAATATAAACTAAAGAAGAATGCTTTTCCTTAGAATACATCAAAAGCAGAATTATTGTTGAAATACACTGAGTTAAATCTCATCATGATATCAAAAAGTCAAGTGTTTCAGAATTTTTTTAAGTGCAGCTGGGGGGAAAAAAAGTGTCCTTTGAGCTAGAAATGCAATAAAAGCAAGGGCTAGGAAAAGTGACTAAGATTTATGAATTATCTGACTTGAATTAAATGCATGGTTTTTAACAACTATATTAGGATAAGTATTCCCATTTACAATTTGTCTTAGTCTGCTTGGGTTGTCATAGAAAATGCATTAGACTGGCTGGCTTACACAACAGAGATTTATTTTTCACAGCTCTGGAGGCTGGAAGTCCAAGATCAAATTCTGCACCTTTCTCTCTTCCTCTTTTTTTAGGCCACTAATCCCATCACAAGAGGCATAATCTTGTGATCTAGTTGACCCAAAGGCATCATTTCCAAACACCATCACATTGGGCATTAGGGCTTCTAAATATAAAATTTGGGGGATACACACATTCCATAACATTTGCTCTGTAACATTTTATTGTTCTTCAATATGATTTCTTTTTTATGTAGAATTATTTCTAAACATTTAACTCAACTGACCTAGTTGAACTACTCATTGATTCATTAAATGTCTTTAAAAAGGGATGAAAAAGATGATTTCCAAAAATGGGTACTTTTGAAAATAAGTGATATAGAAAATGCTGCAATTTTATATCTTCGAAACCATAAGCACGTATAAAATAAATTGTTAAATTCTAAAAAAATTATTTAAGGCAAAAGAGAAAAAATGAAAGAGGCATCAGTGTAACTTTTGTTGAGCACTTAGGAAGTGTAAGGCACTGTCTTTGTTTACATGTATCACCTCATACGCTTACAGTAACACTAGTAACTAGACAAAGCTATATGGCAAAGCTATCTGAACCAAGTCACTTCGGTTTCACATATTTTCTTACATTATTCAACTCCTTTAGAAAATATGGCTTTACAATGTATTACCAGTGTACCCAAAGTATAAACCAACCAAGCATGTATTAATCAGAAAATAGAAAAAGTATTTGGTTTCATTCTCTAGCTTGTATAACTAAAGGATTAGCTTTTGAAATGGTGTGTTAATTCAACTCCAGGGAAAGGTGAAAGTCAAACATTAACCAAAATGAAAGATTTTTGCTAGAAGTTGTAAATTCAGTATCAGAACCAAAACAATAGCAATATCTGTTTTGCCTTTACACATGGTTGTCACACCAAATATTAGGCATTAAAAATGCAAACAATTATGTGTTTCCCTGTACTTCAGCTGGCATGATTTTCTCTAACCAGTAGTTAAGAACTGAGCAGCGCAAACCGAATCCTAATATTTTAATTCCTCATTTATCAAACTCTGACAATGATCAGGCACAGTGTGAATTTATAACTTAATTTATAATTAAATTATAATCACCCAAGTGATTGATGATAGCAGTTCAGCTAAAATTCCAGTCATTTCATTAGATCATTATTTGACAATGGCTAGGTGATTGAGTTTGCAATGTGCAAAACCTTGTAGTAAGGTCTTTATGTTGATTACCTCATTTAAACTTCACAATAACCTTATTACCCACATACAACTCTTACTCCATTTTAGAGGTGAGTAAACTAAGGCTATGAGAGGTAGTGTAATGGTCCTAAATTCACCACTACTCATGGTGGGAGTCTGGACTTGAAAGCAGGCCATTTGATTCCAGAGTCTGTGTTCTTGACCTCTAGCTTATACTACCCATATCAATATTTTAGGTAGAATGACAATGCACACACTTCCACCAGAACCTCACTATACAAACACTGGTATAGGGGGAATAAGATCATCAGAATGTTACAGGATGTAGGAAGATTCAAAATAGGCCCATGGTTGTTAGAAATACAAAGGTCAAACTATTATACTTGGCCAGTCTACCTAAAGATTAGTGGTTTCCTCTTAGGTATGAGTGAGATAGGTCCAAGTTCTGTGCTTGTGCCCCTGATCACTCTTCAGCTTTCTCTGTCCTTCAAAGTTGTGGGTATGAATGAAGAGAGGTCAGCAAGGAGACGGAAGGCATCAGTTTAAGACTGGTTTTGCTCTTTATTAACTTTATACCTCTAACTTTCACTTTTCTTATTCACTAAATGAAGTAAGCACATACTCTAGTTGTCTCATGTAGTTATTGAGAAAACACATATTAAATTGCTTTGAGAATGCAACTTTGTATGCAATTATTATTATCACTATATATAATGCTACAGTTTAATAGGGTAGTTGAGATTTATCATTTTTCCCCAGTAATTAAATGGAACCAAAGCCTATTTAACTGAAGTTAAAAGGCATTATGTATGACATATATACATACATATATATATATATATATATACACACATATATATACACATATATATACACACACACATATATATACACACATATATATGTAGAATAATTAATAAGGCAGTAAGAAAGCAAAATATAGAATGTCTAAATAGTTATCAGGAACTGTGAATAAATGTAGATAAAGACAACAATTTGATTTTACCAAAAAATCAAAAAATCAATTTGATTTTACCAAAGCTCTGGAAAAATTTTTTTAAGTTTGTTTAAATAGAAAAAAACACTTAAAACATAAAGGAAACATATGAATGTAATCTCTTCTGTGGGAAAAGTTTCAGAAGTTAAATGATAAGAATTTCAACTAGAAGTAAACTTCAATGCTCCTCTTATACTTGGCCCTTATCTGACTTGTTAAAAGATCTTGTTGATCCTTTCTTCACCATACCACTCACCTTATTTCTTCTTTCCATGTCCAGTGCCATTGCCTGACCATTATTTTTTGTCAGTATTAATCCAAAAGCCTTTTAAATGGTCTCAACTCCTGTTTTCCCTTCTTTACTAGTATATGTATCGAACTTAATGCTACCACAATTGTCTTTGTAAAGCAAGGACCAGACACCATCCCTGTATCTATCGAGGCAAGGTGCAGTAATAAACAACGCTCAAATCTCTGTATTCAGCTTAAAACAACAAAGGTTTGTATGCCTTGCTCAAATATACATTCATCTCTGGTTAGAAGGGTGCTCTACACATATAGGCAACAACTATCTCAAATATACAAACAAAAGAGAGCTGGAAAAAGCCTTTGGTAGGTCATTAAATGCTCCATCAATTCTAGAACACCACCATTCTCAGAAGTAACTACATGACCCCATCAAACCAGAAAGAACAGGGAAAAGGTGGTACAAAATGTGCAATTCTACTAAAATGTGCCAGGAAGGGAAGACATTTTTGGTGATCATTTTCTATGATTACTACAGTCTCTTTCATTAAAAAACAAAAATCTTTAGTGGTAGGTCCCTATGAGCTACCAAATAAAGTCCAATTCATTCAAAGATCTCCTCAATTGGACATAATCAGGCTCGCTATTACAGCCTCCAAAACTCATTTCCAAACATACTCTGTCCAGTCCCTCTGGATGGTCCCATTCCCTGAATAGGAAAAGTACACAGCAGTTGCTCCAGAGGTTCTGTTCTACCAGCAATCATCTGTCTCCAACGATCTGTCTACTGAAATGGCATTCAACCTTCAACTACCATCTTCTCTATGGAGCATTCTCTGAGTCTACAAATTCATATTACTCACTTCCTTCTTGGCATTCTCATAATAGCTTTTTCTTTATTTAACTTTTGAAGTCTTCCATGCCACACAACATACATGGCACACAACATATTATTTGGGGGAAACATTAGTTAGGTTCTCTAGAATCCTAGTCTTTAGGAAGAGTCACTATTTATTTTTCATTTGTATATCTTACAGACCTAGCATACTATGCTATATACTGTTATATAGTCACAAAAGTTTGTTAAAAAAACAAAGTTCTACCCTGGCTCGGTGGTTAGAGAGTCAGTCCACACACCTCAGGGTGGCAGGTTTGATTCCCCCTCAAGGGCATGTACCAGGGCTGCAGGTTCAATGCCTGGCCCAGTGCAGGAGGCAACCAGTTGATGTATCTCTCTCACATTTCTCTCTCTTTCTCTCTCTCCCCCCCCTCTCTCTCTCTCCCTCACCTTCTTAAATCAATCAATAAAAAAAATTTTCCTCCCCCTTCCCTCTCTCCCTCCCTTCCACTCTCTCTAAAAATCAATGGAAAAAAATATCCTCGGGTGATGATTAACAAAAAAATTTTTTTAAGGAATTCTACCTATGAAAGTTTAAAATTATAACTAGAAGAATGGAATATATCTGAATTGCTGAAAATGCAAACCTTAAAAATATTTTCTAAATATTTCTGTAACTCAGAGTTGGTACTTATATTTCTTTTTGAATACTTATAACTTAAAAACCTATTATGAAATGTTTAAACTAATGAATTTATTCATTGTCCCACTCAATAAGCACTGACTGGACAGATCAATGATTAAACACATGTAACAATGCAATTAAATATGTGGAAAAGACATCAGGTCTTTTGATCTAAGATGAAACAGTATATAAGTAGACAGAGGTCAATATGGGGCTCTACAAGGAACAGATGAGAACTACTCAGAATTACAGGCACAATTGTTTAAAAGTAAAATAATGCATTTAAAATGCTGCCGGGTGCTTGAAAAGATCTTCCATTTCATGAGCTACCTTTAAAAATGATTACTTCAGACTGTCTAACTGTCTACATTCTAATATAGTAGGTGTTTAATAAAGATATTTTACTTTATAATCACAGACTATTAAATACTATTCTACTCTTATAAATACTTTATAATTTAAAGACAGTAAGCAATTGTTTATCCTGATTATATAACAGAAAACAAAAATCATCAGTGTCACTCGAGTTAATTTCTACTGAAAAGAGGCTTCTCCATCATGCGGTAAATACCTGCACATTTTTTTCTCCTTACAAATCAATCAGCAAATATTTAGGATAACCAATCATGGGCAGGCACCATATTATACACTGGGGAGAGGGACAAACAGAGATAAACACAGTCCTTTCCTTGAAAGAAATAAACATAAATTTTTAATGGGAACACAGATAATAGGCCACCGAATGCTTGATTAACAGTAAATTTAAGTGCAGTAATCTCGCCAAAAGGAAGAGTATGAAGCAGAAGATTGCACACTTCTGGTAATAAGAAAAGATTTCCCCCAGGAGTGATATTTAAGCTGAAACCCAAAGGGTGAATAAGACTTTTCTGGGTTAAAGGAGAGCTTAACAAATGCCATGAAATATAAAATCTCTAGTAAGGCTAGGGCATGGAGTAAGGGGAAAGAGCTCAGAGGAGGTTAGAGAACAAAGCAGCCCTCTGGGCATCCAGGGCTATCAAGCGTTTGGATTCTGTCCAAAGGGCGCAGGGAAGCTATTGAAGGGTTTTGTGCAGGAGCAGGGGTCTGGCTTGTACGTGCAGAACTCTATGCGTGGGTCTGAGTGAGGCAGGCATTATGTGAAGGAAATAATTCAGGCTTCTTCTCAATATGGAACCTAAACAAAGCATGATATTGTACCAAAGAAAGGGGCTTCCCTTGTTAAGTGCAACTATCAGCAAGAAATGAAATACTATGTTTCTTTCTTTAAAAAACACAACACACACATTCATTTCAACAGCACACATACAGCAATGTATGATTCTGAAGATATCATACATTAGGGGCAAAAAAGGAATTGTATCTTGGGCACATGTAATATAACATTCTAGTCATCGCCCCACATGTGTTTGGTTAGCTGCTAAATGATCCCTGAACAAAGAGTCAGGTCAACAAAGAAGGGTGTCAAAACATCAACAGAGAGAGATCTTGTCAGAGCTTAATTAGGGCTTCCAAATAAGGAAACCAAACTAAGGATCCTATTAGCACTCAAGGAGGCATTCTTGATTTAGAAGAACCAAACTGCAGCCACTTGTCATCTAGCTAACAAAAAGAAATGTTTTACCTTAATAATGACCTCCTCCTGGTGGGCTTACGTCCACAAAGACAAGCAACATGAGAAGCATTTCAGAGCCACACTGAAGAGAGCCACTGTGTGCTCAGGCACACCTTCTGCAATGTTTCCGAGTTACCCTCCCCGTCACTTTTTAACACTAGAACAGTCTGAACAATGCATGGCTTCTCTGCTGCGCTTTGATAGAAATTATTCAATAAAACACATGGCCCCTTTTAAGAATAAATTTAAAAATTTGCAAGTCACAGGAGGAAATTTTCCACCTAACAATGGGACTAACTCAAGTACCTGACTTGTATATTTCATCTATATCATGATGCCGCCTGCCTGCCTCTATGTTTTGAAGTAGTTTTTTCCTCCTCTTCAAATTACTTCATGGTCAAAGTGCTTTAAAAACTGTAAATGGTCCTACTAGTCAGCAAGAAAAAGTATGCAATGCTGAAAGAGTGTTTGCTGTCCTGTGCAGACTTAGAGACTCTAGCAACAAATAAGCAAAAAGAAAATGTTCAAACCCGAATAACATCCACAAGAACATAATTCTGACTAGGAAACTTACAAGGTAGATCAAAACTTAAATTCATCCCAGCAATCAAGCAGCATGTGTCTGATGGTGCACAGGGAATCGGAAATGGTTCTTTCCCCAGGCTGGTGCAAAGGGTGGGGCAAATACTCTAAAGCTATGTAATGGTGGGGGGGGGAGGGGGCGGGAGAAAATGTGTTATTTTCTACACAGCTAAAATTCATACGGTTTAGTGGCAACATTTAAATGTTTGCTACATATGTACAATCCATATGGCCTAGTGGTAACATTTAAATGCCACTATATAATCACAGCGATACACAGAGTGCCTGATTTTAGAAATCGCAGGTTACGGCCTGACCCAGAGCTGTGTGATCATCATGACTCCAACTCTGACTGGTATTCTGCACCTCAACAAGGTTCTCCAACTGCTCCCGTACTTCCACTCCATGGATTTTAAATTAAATATGCACTACATTTGTTCACTGGGCGCTGAGGTTAGCCAATGTAAATCTGTTTGAGGAGGTATTCATTCCCAGAAGAACTATTTTAAGATTTGACTTGTTAAAGACACACACACACACACACACACACAAACAAAACTCCTTTACCTCAAGGCAGAGAATTAAATGTCAATCTTGTCCTCTGCATGCTCAATACCGAGTGCGGGGTTTGTCACTAGGTATATGGTCGATAACTGGTTGATGAGTTGAATGAATAATAAAAGAGTGGGTGAATGTGTGAATGAATGAATGAATGAGCAGGACACCTTCCTTGGGTCCCTTTTCCCTTGAAGAACTCAGTTAGGCATTTCTTTCTGCATCTTAGACTGGCTTCAAGAAAGAGAAAAGGTCCTTCCTGCTTTTGCTGCCTCACCCACTCTTCTTTCTCATGGGAGAGGCAGGCATTCCAAGATCAGGGAGGTAGCAGTGGATCAGAGAGTGGATAGCTTTCATACTCAAATCTTTGTTAAGCCAGGAGAGATAGTTTCTTTCTCCTGGGAACAAATCCATTTGGCCCCAGGCTTCTAAGAGAAGGGATAATTACATGACTAATATAAGAAATTGTTAAGCTTAAATGATTTCTTTGTTGTAAGTTCCCACTTTGGGAAGCACATTACTTCAGTGCACTAAATGCCTCATTAGTACTTAAGGGTATATTAGATGAATTTTTATTTTAACTTGAAATAGATTTCATTCTCAAAGCAGGAAATACCTTTTAACTCAAAATTAAATGTGTCAAAGTAAATGCTGACAGAAAAAAATATCAAATTCATCGGAAAAATAACTACACTACTACTACTACTACTAATAATAATAATAATGGCAGCAGCTAATATTTATTGAGCTCTTACCATGTGGTGGGCACTATCCTCACACCCACCCTCCCAGGTGGGTAGGTATCATTATCAGACCCACCCGGAGACATAGAAACGCTGTCTAAGATTTAAACAGCTGGAAGTCAGAGTGAGGTTTCACGCCCAGACAGTCTGATTCTAGCACTTGTTCTATGATCCAACTATGGCTTTTCCTATGAAAATACAAAACCTGATTTACTGAAGCAAGAAGGATTTCCAGAGATAAGCAATTATGGCATGGTTTCAATTACGGAATTCTTGAATGTTTCTTTTCAGTGTGTGGTCAATCCCTCAGCCCTGATTCAATTAGCATTTTATATCAATAATCATTACTAACTGAAGAAATGACATTCGATTATGTCACAGAATTCTCCCACATTTCAACCAGTGTGGCCTTCACAATTGGGTTTGGGCCCTAGGCCAACCCTACCGGGCCTGAACACAAACCGAGTAGAGATTAAAGAAAGAGAATCAGATTCGAAACCTATTCCAAAGAAAATGCAGAGGAAGGCAGAGATAGGAAAATATATACTACAGGGACAAAGAACAAATCAATTTGGCTGGATTTGAAAGGTTTCTGAAGGAGAAGACAAGACAGGTGGGCCCAGGCCAAACTGTGGGAGGCCTACAACCAGCTTCATTAAGGCCTTTGAATTGTTTTCTACTCATCACTCTGGTGATGAGTCACTGCAGGTTCTCAAACAGGGGATGAGGAACACCAAATGGTATTTTAGCAAAATTAATCTAAAAGATTTTTAAAAATGAATTAGAAGAGAAATAGAAAATGGGCAGGAAATACCATAGCCCCTTAGCAATCCGAGATTTAACATTCACAGTTTCCACTTTTCCCAAGTGATCTTCAAATGCTCTCTTTTCTACTTTTTCTAGGGCACCGAGACTGAGTTACGAGGTCGATTTGTGAAAGCGCGTTGGTAACTACCACTATGCTTACACTTCTCACTCAGGGAGGTTTTTATGTGTTTTTTTTTTGTTTTGTTTTGTTTTGTTTTGCCTAAACCAGGGTCCTGTTCTCAGTCATTCTCACTAAGTGATAAAATAGGTTTCTTCTCACAAAGTGCCTCCAAGTAAACCACAAGTGTAGAAATAAGCAGTGAGTTATAATAAAAAGACTGGTGACTGAATTGGGGAAGTCCTACACATACCTCCCTTAGAGTTGTCCAGGCATTTTGCACTTGCCATGTTCCAGGCGTTGTGTCAGGAAGAAAAAGGTAACTGAAGTAGTTACGGAGAAAAGGGATACAAAAAGACATCTGAAAGGAATGGCAGGACCTAGTAGCCAACTAGAGATTGGGGATGAAGGGGAAGAAGAATTCAAGAGGGCCTCTAACGTTTCAAGCCTAGGAGACAGCATGCTCATGCCCTGAGTAGAGAAATAAGAAACCTAGAGGGACCCTAGCACCTAGGAAAACGAAACAGTTGTCTGCACACTGAATAAAGATCTCAAAGCCTGAGTGAAGGGAACTCCTGTCTGTAAGAAGAGATGCCACTCGGATAATTTTAGAGTTCTTTGAAACCCATTCCAAGGGACATGGGGTTTATTCAATACTCTTCTCTTCTGTTCTTTTAATATTTTAGATTTGGGGCACCCTGACGTCTTGATTTTCCAAATCAAAATTGTGTAGTTCTGCCTTTTATTTCAGAAAACACTTTATGAATCTGGAAAAGTTCCTGGATCATTGCAAAAACTCCCAGCTTTCATGACTAGTTTCTAGACCATCCTATTCTCAGTCAGTAGCTAACAGCTAAAGTTCTGTGCATTTAAATAATGGTATCATGTTGATAGACTACATCATAATGGAGAGAGAAAGGTCACTGGTGAAATCACTTTGTTCATTTTTTGGGTTTTTATTTTGCAAGTAAAGCTTCAGGGTGACAAATATTCTGTGAAATCATTAAAGCTAGATATATACCAAGAAGGTAAAAAAAAAAAAAAAAAAAGAAAAAAAAAAAAAAAAAAAAAGGAAAGAAAAAAAAATCAGAAACCACCAGCAACCTGGTTAATTGCTGAGAATTCAAACTGAGAGAATTATTCACGATGACAGAGAGCCATTATCTCAGTGTCCCCTGGCTGCTCCTGCATCCCCAGCCTCATCTGTATTCCCCAGGGGAAGAGCAGCAGTGAACAGAAATGTGTTATGTGGGAAGTTATTCAGATGGCTCACAAATGGAAGCCTGGTGGGAAGAGAAAAGCGGAGCAGTATGCAGCAAGAACGGTTTAAAAAGCAGTACTTAAGAGGAGAGGGATTTTCTTTCTCACTCTGGAAAAAAAATTCGGAGGTGCAAATGGAAAACAGAATTTGAAAGCAACTGTGCATAGGAGTCACTCCTTTCAGTTGCAGTATTTGGGGCTTTCTGCCTATGTCCCATATCATAACAAGAAGTCTGGGAAATAATGAGCGTAGTTAAAACTAGGGGTCACATGACGGGCCAAAGTTCTCTGGGCCTCCCTGACCTCACCTGCAGCCTCTCCTGAGATTTCCCATAGCAAGTGCTCAATAAATAATGTCTGCAGGAACCAGTCAGTTATAATATTCAATAACCAACTGCCCAAACCTGCGTGTCCTATGAATAAACTGCCATTCACTAGACAGAGTAAAAGTTTTCTCATTCAAATGTTTGATGCAATGGAGAATGAAAGTTAGTTAAAGCATTTTAATCAGCTAAACATTACTTCACATCTCAGTAATGTTTGCTAAGAACTTTTAGCCAATATCATCCAATGTATGTAATCTTTCTTCACACTGTCCACGATATTCCATTTTATGAATGAGAAACACTAAAGCTCAGAGTGGTTAAGGAATTTAAATCCTGACAATATCAGTTGGTTTAGCTTACTCTGGGGTTGTGCTCATTTAATAATCCCCACACTTCCCTAAAAGCACTTCCTTTTATTACCTCCATCAAGCAGATGAGAAACTGAGGCTCAGAGAGTTTTAGGTAATGAGCTTGAGTGGTTAAGGAATTTAAATCCTGACAATATCAGTTGATTTAGCTTACTCTGGGGTTGTGCTCATTTAATCCTCACACTTCCCTAAAAGCACGTCCTTTTATTACCTCCATCAAGCAGATGAGAAATTGAGGCTCAGAGAGTTTTAGGTAATGAGCTCAAATTCTCAAGGCTAAGCAGTCACACAGTCAGTCAAGATGGGAACCTATCCTGGGAGTCTGGCCCCAGGGCCCACAGAGAACTCCTGAGGAGGGAAAGTAACAACTAGAAAGTGGGCATTTTGATTCAGAAGGCCTTGCTCTTCTCACACACAAAGCTGAGTGAAGCAGGTGGTTTCCTCCCTCTCTTCCTCCTCATCCCAAGTTCCCTCACTGACCTACTCCTCCCACGCCAGGATAAGAACAGTGGCCAGCCCCTGATTTCATCTGGATTGACGCTATCTCAGGGACTGTACAGTAATCCAACCCTCCACTCAAGAGACAGGTCTACACTCAAGAAACAGGTTTAGTCTTATGATTGTTTTTTTGTTTCGTTTTGTTTTGTTTTGTTTTTACCAAAAGTTTACTTTCAATTCAGGGAACAGGACTGGTCTTTCTAACGTCAATAGAAAGATAGCTTTGTTTCTTAATGGTCAATAATTGTCTAAATGAACAGTTGTATTTTTATTAAGTAAAGGAGATTTGGAAAACCACACAATGGCTCTAATCTTAAAATTATTCCTACACTATATGTTGTACTGTCACCACTTTAAAAATTCACCCAACAAAATTTAGTCTTATTCCAGGTCTGCATAATTCCAGAAAGAAACCATTCAAAAACACACATTTATGGATGGAGAGCTAATTCTAAAATAGGTATCAACCAGGACTGCCTTTTTCGGCATTGCTCCAGATACCTGAAATATATACATCAAAACCATCTGTACTCCGGAATGGGGCCACTGCTATAAGCAGTATTATTCTTAGAGTTACAAAAATTGGAGCTATCTATAAAATTTGCTGTATGGTTTTTTATTGAAAACAGCCTGAGACAAAATGTTCTTGTATGCATCGTCATAATAATCAAAATAGGATAAAGTGACAACTACCTTTGGAAAGTAGCAAAGGAAAAGGTAAAATAGCAGAACAGAAAAGTATGGTTGGTGCATGTCTGCTACATTCCACACTGTAATTTAACTGCTATGTGCCATGTAATTTAATAGTGTGGTAAGCATAAATCTATATACCAACTGCAATGATGAAATGGCTGACAAAATTCTGACATGCCTTTATTTGTTTCTCCATGGAAAGCCCATTTGGCAAAGACAGTTAGTAGTAAATACTTCTAATTCTTACAAACAAGGCTTGGCTCACATTAGGTAAATAACATTCTCTATATCCTAAGGTGTTTTATTTTATTTTTTTTAGAGTTCCACCCTGTTCTATTGAGGTATAACTGTCAACTGAAAATTATATTAGTTAAGATATATAGCATAGTGTTATTGCAAGGTTTTTTATAATCTCAAAAAACAGGGGAAGAACCAACATGACTCCTTTAGTCTCTACAAACTTTAATATTAATCCACATAGTCAAAAAATAATATACCCAAAATTATGTATAAATAAATTATTTGGGAATTAATCATGTTAAATGCAAAAAGAAAATATAGATAACTATGGTGGATTCTTCAGAAGTTAAAAATATCTTGCATGATGATTAATGATCCCCCACCCCTTATTCATTTCTGTGAAGCCAGACTTTTCTTTGGGTTGCTTAAAACAGGCACATCAACCCTGTCAAGCAGCAAATGCCTTTTAAATTAATTAATTAATTAATTTACTAGAGGCCTGGTGCATGAAATTTGTGCACGGGTAGGGTCCTTGGGCCTGGCTGCGATCAGGGCCCTATAAGGGCCTCCTGGCTGCCATCTGCGGCCTCCCTTCCCGGCTGCCAGCTGTTGGCCTGGGCCTTCCTTCGTTCCGCGTCACCCCAGGGTGGTCCGCACATGTCACAGCAAATGATCCAACTCCCAGTCTCTGGGTCAAACTCCCAAGAGGACACTTTGCATATTAGCCTTTTATATATATAGATTGTCTAAAGTTTTACATATGTCTCCTTTTCCCCTGATTGACCCCCCGCAGCCATTCCCACCCCCAATGCCCCAGTGTCTGTGTCCATGGGTTATGTTAATATACATGTACACAAGTCCTTTGGCTGCTCTCTAACACCCGCTCCCTGCCATTTGTCTCTGGATCTATCGTTGTTCATCAAATTATGTTGATCCTTATATCCCACATATGAGTGAGATCATGTGATATTTATCTTTCTCCGACTGGCTTATTTCACTTAGCATAATGCTCTCCAGTTCCATCCATACTGTTGTAAATGGTAAAAGTTGATTCTTTTTTATAGCGGTATAGTATTTCATTGTGTAGATGTACCACAGTTTTTTAATCCACTCATCTTCTGATGGGCACTTGGGTTGTCTCCAAATCTTAGCTATTGTAAACTGGAGCAGCAAACACCTTTACACTACTCAGCTGCAGGAAAAGATGGTGGCACACTTTTGATTTTTATAAATCAATAGACATTTCTGCTTTGTGTATAAGCAGAATGTATTTGTTCTTTAAAAATATTTTTTAAATCATAAAAATGAGGGCGTTCTTTAGAATATGTGAGTGAGTGAAAGAACACAAATAGATCATATAAGGGAACAGGTTTTAGGAATATAGAGAAAATGAGCTTGGGAAATTTAGATTTGCTAACATCAAGAGTAAATCTGAATCCTTGTCAAACTTCAAAAGAATAACTCAGATTTCAAGGATTTCTTTTCTCCCTTACAAAAAGAAATAGTAATATTTTTATTGATTATTTGAACAACCACATCCAAAAATCATAATGAATTCAATCACACATGATTCCTTTCTCTAGGTGCTATAATATTATATAATACATTATGCATTTTTCTCAGACTATAATTTTGGCATTTAATGAAACTAAACAGATTGCCTTAGTGTTGCTATGGGAACATTTATCAGATGGGAAGGGGCTGGAACATTTATCAGATGGAAAGAATTCATTAGCTCTAGAAGACTGGAAGTCCCAAGAATCATTTAAATATAGAGATTAAGAAAAAAAAGCTCAGTTGACAATTTGGTTACACAATCTAAAATCTCTTTTAACGCATAATTTTGGAAGCTGTGTAGATCCTGCAATCCTTGGTAAAGGCTTCTGAACAAACTCAAATACAGTTGCAAATTTCTGAAGACTCTAGGAAAAGGAACAGATGGAGTTCGAATGTAAGAGAAAACTCAGTTGCTCCCAAAAGAACAGAGGAGCCAGTGTCTTCACCAGCACACCATAATAGGAGTTGCTCTGAAGCAGGCATGAGGATATTTTTTTACAGGCAGAAGTCTGTAAATGACTTGCTATACATGCATTCTACAGGAAAATTCTACCCTTGCAGTCCTCATTTGTTAAAAAATAAAAAGTGAAATATATCAGTTAGCTAAACAACTGATTTCTACTCTTTTGACGGTTTGTAGAAAATAAACCCCCTCTTTGACCCTTGAAAATTACTTGCTGTCAGTCATCCACTCAAATGAGTGGCATTCCCAGGGACACATGCATGTACCCAATTATATACACAGCTTATAATGTCTTGGCCCTGAGATTAAAATTTCTCACAAGCAAATTTTTCTAAATTTAATTTAATTTTTAAAAAATATATTTTTATTTATTTCAGAGAGGAAGGAAGAGGGAGAGAGATAGAAACATCAGTGATGAGAGAGAAACATTGATCAGCTGCCTCCTGCATGCCCCTCCAGTCTGCAACTGGGGCATGTACCCTGACCAGGAATTGAACTGTGACCTCCTGGTTCATAGGTGGACATTCAATCACTGAGCCATGCTGGCTGGGCTCTCACAAGCAAATCTGATGCATCTTCTCCTCTTCAGAATGTCTAGTTAGCTTTTACTTCTTCCTTTAGAAAATGGGCATGCCTCTGACAAACTCTTTATTAGTCTGCAATCCTTACAACTCCCTTCTGTACTCTCCCCTGTATTCA
The DNA here is from genome assembly GCF_000412655.1 of Myotis brandtii. Taxonomy (NCBI): domain Eukaryota; kingdom Metazoa; phylum Chordata; class Mammalia; order Chiroptera; family Vespertilionidae; genus Myotis; species Myotis brandtii. The sequence goes on along the minus strand of NW_005353698.1, from coordinate 272,315 downwards.
GGGGCTAGAACTTTGGAAACTACATTTCCCAGAATCCTTTGGCATTCGGGTTCTGAATAATGCTTAGTTTCAGCTAATGAAAGGTACTCATGTAATATTAAATGTAAAGGAGGGTAGAAATCATTCTTAGCCCCCACACCTGACATGGCCACTTCTGTGGGCTTTGCCAAATACTTTCTTAGTGACTGACAATTCCATGTTCCATTATTAGTGACCAGTAGAGGGGCCGTGGAGCAGTTTTAACTTAGTCAGGGTTTCTCTTCATTTGTGGATAGCAGCTGTGGCTTCCTGCATGCTTGTTCACAATTTGCAGTGCAGTGAGCAATGACAACAAAACACTTCTGACTGATACTCTACCCCTTCCCACAATTTTGTGGGTACTTAATTCATGATTTTAAATTCCTTCTCAGTTAGAAATATCAAGCATTTCTGTTTTCTATCCAGAACCCTTTCACCCAAGAAAAAGAAGCAATTTAGATCTATCCAATTTCAGAGTATTCATTAGTCCACAAGTCAAGGTCATGGGGTTTTGAAAGTGACCCCACAAAAGCTTGTAGCATGAACTGGTGGTCTCTGCCGTTGTTTGGCAGAAGCTTTAAAGAGGACAGGTCATTATTCTCTTGTCCTTTCTTATCCCCACCCTTTCTACAGGGCTGAAGTCACCTTCTGGACAAGATGTGTTCATTCTCATTCTTATTCTCCCTCTCCTCCTCTCGTTTCTCCCTGTAGTTGGGAAAGGCCCGGGCTGGGTCATGGAAGCACAACTCTGGGTGTTGAGATACACATTTTGTTCCCCATTCCCTTCCTTTTTCTGGTTTGTCTCTGGGTAGATATACTGCAGTTTAAAGCTTCTGGATGAATTTAGGAGTAGAAGTAGGTAAAGCAGTTCTTCCCTTGTTTTTAAGTCTGCTTCAGAGGACCACAGAAGAGTCTTCCCTTTGACTCAGCCTAGCTCTTCAGGCACTGCACCGAGGTGTAGGGCCAAAGGCTCAGCCAGTACCTACCTATCATAAATGATTAGATTTCTCTCCTATTGCAGGGAAACCTGGCAGATGAGAGAACTCATGTATTTCTGTTCTCTCCTATTGCAGGGAAACCTGGCAGATGAGAGAATTCGTGTACAGTGGGGCCTTGACTTACCAGTGTCCCGACTAATGAGTTTTTTGAGATACCAGCTGTCTCTCAGCCGATTTTTTGCATTGAGTTGATAGAGTAATTTGAGTTAACGAGCTCCTTAACGAGCTCGGTCTCCGAACGAATTAAACTCGTAAGTCAAGGCCCCACTGTATTTCTAATGCCACATCCAGCCCATCATTCTCTCCAGTGAAACTCATGTCCACCGAAACTCATTTTGACACACCTGAGAGAAAATATTAAGATGCTGTGTTTTTATATGTAGCGTTTTTATATTATATGCTGTGTTTTTATATTTCTATATATATATAAAAGCCTAAGTGACCGAACGACTAAATGACCAGTCAACTGGTCGCTATGACGCGCGCTGAAAACCATGCTCACTGAAATCTTTCTCCTAATCATTTCAGATTATGGACTCAACAACAGGGAATAATGTCATTTATTAGGCTGTAAGCGCCCAGCCTGTTTTGTCTTCCAGACAGAAAGTATAGTGTCAGTCACCGGTGACTGACTGGGTCCTTAACGTGTTAATGTAGTAAATATTTCTCCTCTATACAAATAGTAAAATATTTGCTATGTCAATTTGTCATCAATGCAATCTTTGAGACAGCCACAGAAACAAGAACCCAATATCAATCCTTAAACATGCTTCATGCAATCCTTATCCTTTTATCCAGTCAGGTATAATTCTTAACTTTTTACAATTTGATATTAAACCCTTTTGTCCTATTACTTTACCTCAAAATGAGAAGAAAAATCCTTGTACATCTGAAACTGTTTTCTTCTTTGATATAGCTGTACTGTTTAAACTGGCCAAATATTATGAAACATATAGTATATGCGTACATCAACAAAATTTACTCACTCTCAAGATGAGTGGCCATACTCAAGCACATAGCAACTGGTTATAAGTCAAATGAAAGGAATTTATCAAGTTATATACACTCAGACTGACAACAGCTTTTTTGGTAGTGACACAAGGCAAAATGTACATACATAAGTTTTCCTAAATAAAAACAACACAAAAAAGGTATTCCTAAGTTAAATAAGACTCATCTCACCTGGTTAATTAAGAGAATGGTGGCAGGATGACATAGCGATGGAACAAACAACAGTTGCTAAATTAGTTAAGTAAAATTTCAAAACATAAGGGGGTGATAAAAATACAACTGGGTAGAAGCTGGCATATTCATTTGTCAGATTTCAAAATGATGAACTTGAGTCTGCATACATATTCTGACTTGAGTATTTTAGGATGAGACACATACAACAACCATTTATAAAAATGAAGGAAGTGCTCCTCAACAAAGAAATTCTTCTGCTACAGTCAACCAAACATCAACATATTCTCTTCCAACTCAGTATAATTTCAGCAGTAAGATTTTCCTTTCACCTTAACCAATTGTTAGCTTTTCTTTTTAAAAAAAATTTAATTGATTTTAGAGAGAGGAAGGGAGGGAGAGACAGAGAGAGAGAAACATCGATGTGAGAGAGAGAAAACGATCAGTGCCCTCCTACATGTGTCCTGACCAAGGGGTCGACCCTGAAACCTGGATATGCACCCTGACTGGGACTTGAACCTGCCACCTTTTGGTGTATGAGATGACATTCCAATCAACTGAGCCATACCAGCCAGGGAAATTATTAGCTTTTCTCAAGTACACAAGTCAACAGTGTCTCTCTCATAACCCATTTTTGTGCCAAAGTAGCATACAATTGCCCTACTGGAACAGTACATTGTACCATGCTCCAACCCAACAAAGTAGATTTTCATCATGCAAAATTCAGCCTGAATACAGACATTCCACGTTTGTTTATTTTAGCCAATTCCTATTGTTTCCTAAGAATTTTTTTTTTCCTGAACATGCTCCCTCCCTCAGAAAAGACTTAAAAAAAAGAAAAACAAAACAAAACAATTTCCTGAATTCAGTATCTCACTGCCTAAGTCATATTGTAAGAGACACTCTCTGAGGCTCACCGCATGTCACACCCTGGCCCTGTAGTCCACACTGCACAGTTTATTTCTGTAGAGAATACGTCTGTTATTTTGTACTTGCATATGTGTTGTTCCCTTCCATTAAGCCAATCATCCTAAAGTACCTAAGCCAATCCTTTAAAAGATGGATAAAAAAAATCTTACCTCTAAGGATTCCTAAGCAACATTTATAACAGGAATACATTTACCGACTGCTACTAACCATTTATAGTTCCTTAGGGTGCATTAATACATTTGAGAGCCTGCTCTATTGTGACCAAGCCAAAACACTATAACTTATTTGCTTTATGCTATTATTGATGTTAACAAGAACTCTTTTAGAGAACAAGAAGACAATTATAAAAACTGAAATAATAGCACATGGCCGGCCGATCACTCTTCCCTGCCTCTCCCTTATAATTATAACTACAATTGCATATTTTAACCTGAATTCAGGAGAAAATTAGGTGAGAAATGATTTGCCTAAAGTCAAACTCCAAACTTCTACACTTTCCACAGAATATATTATTTAGAATATCATTAATTGAAGGAAGTGGGACAAAGGCTGAAGTACATTTAGGTAGGAGGGATAATTTGGTAGGCTCTATGGATGGTCACCATGATGACAGTCTGAGGAAGCACAGTCTTTACTGGAAAATAGAGATGATTCCTGCCATCACTTGGGGCTCTTGGTTAAGGTAACTTAAGCTTCTAGACACACATAGAACAACATGTCTTAGGAGGTAAAACCCAGTCACATGGTTACCAAACAGACAATTTTTTGATGCTGTTCAGCTAGGCAGCTATAGGATAAAGCAACAAAAAGGGCTCAGGAAATATGTACATCGTTATTAAGTGAGTGAACAAGTATTTATTTAGCAAGCGCCAAATATATTCCAGATACTGTTACAGACAATGGGAATCGGGCAATGGGAAAAAATAAACTGAACATTCTTGCTTCCCTTGAGCTTACATTCCAGTGAGAAAGACAGATTAAAAAAAAAATAAAAGAGCTACAAAGTGCATCACTGGCTGGTAAGTACAGTGGAGGCAATAAAACAGGAGTGCCTGACAGCAAGCACCTGAGAAGTGGTGAGGGTTGAGGAAGAGGAGTCACTACTTTCTACAGAGCGGTCAGGAAAGGCCTCGCTGAGAAGGTGGCCTTTGAGCAAGGACAAGATGGAGGTGAGGGCTATCAGGATATACAGGTGACGAGCTCTCCAGCAAGTACAGAGCCTGTGTGAGGAAAAGACAGGAGGCCAGTGTGGCTAAGGTTAATGAATGGGGGGAAGGGAGTGGAAGGTCCAATTAGAGAGGAGTCCTCTAGACTTCTGCAGTGGGAAGGGAAGCCACTTGAAGGATTAAGCAGAAGAGGAGTATAATCCTATTACTGTTTTACCAGGATTGCAGGGACTGCTGAGTTTAGAATGGGGGCAAGGGAGAAGCTGGGAACACAGATATAGGCCACTGTGACAACACAGGCAAGGCAGCCCAGGCCAGAGCAGAGGCAGAGGGGATAAGACATGACCAAATTATGGGCATACTTTAAACACAGGGCCATAAAAATGTCCAGACAGATTCTACAGAAGATGTGAAACAAAGAAAGATGTCAATAATATAGTTCTTGTTCAGTCAGTGTGGCCCAGTGGTTGAGCATTGACCTGTGAACCAGGAGATCAAAGTTCAATTCTAGATTAGGGCACATGTCTGGGTTGTGGGCTCGTGCAGGAGGCAACCAATCAATGATTCTTTCTCATCATTGATGTTTCTATCTCTCTCTCCCTTTCCTTTCATCTTTGAAATCAATAAAGTATATTAAAATATATATATATAGTTGCTATGTACCAAGAGAAAGAACAATAGGATGATTTATAAAGGCACATAGGAAGTGTGGTTTGGGACATGTTTAGATTTGAGATGTCTCTTATACTCACAAATGGAGATAAGCAAGCAATTAGAAATAGAAAACTGGACTTAGAGAAAAGGATTGGGCTAGAAATGCAGATATATTTAGGAAGCGTCAGATTGAGGATGATTTTGAAAGCAAGAGAGCAGATGAGATATCCAAACAGAGAACATGTAGACAGAGAACAGTCTAAGGACAGCCCTGGGAACTCTAAGAGGAGGAAGAGTCACCATGGAGACTAAGAAAAAAATGGCTGTGAGTTGGGAAAACAGGAGAGTGTAGTATCCTGAAAACCAAGAAGAAAGTATTGGAAGGAAAAGGGAGTGTCCACTTGCTAAGAACTCCAATAAGTGCAGTTCTAAAAACTAAAAATTGACTGAGCAAAAAATAAATGTTCAGGTACTGTAAAGCTGAATCCTATCTATGAAAACCACAGATACCACTATTTGAAAATTGGTTTTTAGGAGCTGTGCCATCCCACCCACTTGTCTAGCAAGTAAAATCTCTTAATATTATATTAGGTATTTGTACCAAGTCTTTTGCATTTGCTATATCTGCTTATACAGACACAATGGCATATCTGCCAAATCCACCATTTTAGCCTGAAAAATCAGTGGTGAGCCCTAAACTAATTCTTGATAACTCTATCTTCCTCTTTATACTTATTTGCTGAATGGTCAATAATATTCATTAAATGAAACAATAATAAAGTTATTTCGTAGGCATTAATATCAACTGCAAACAGGAAATTGAAATACCCACTTTTCCATGAGGAAAATTAATTACAATGAGAAACTACAGATAAGCAGCTAAGCAATTCTTCCTAGGCACAAGAGTCAACAACCAGGCTTGCCTATTCACTGCTGAAGACCAAATTGAGTGTCTAGTATAGTAATCAGGAGTAGGCAATTTAGGAAACTGAATATTTTACCTAAGTCCTGACAAAGCTGCTATGTGAAATTCATCACTCTTATCTTCTACGTGGATTTAGCAGAGTGCCCAGAGAAGTTGCTCCAGAAGCAGTGCAGAAGAGAATGAATGGCCTGCGTGCCCAGAGCTACCACAAAGGGCCATGCAGGTCGTGTCCTGCACCACCACTGCAGAGGGCGCTGTTCACTAGGCGACCAGGTCATGGCATGCACAGTGCAAACCAGCCCAACCACAAGTGGCAGCCTTGGGGAGGGGAGCACCAGTTAGCCTCTGACATTTATCCTAAAGCAGTCACAGTAATGGCACACACATGCTAAATACCCTTTGAGATCAATATAAATAAAAACAGGCCTACAAAGACATGCCATGCAGGAAGAGACAGTTACTAAATTATGGGTTTGATGGTTTTTACCTTGCTATGCGTGAATGTAATGTTTTCAGCACTTGATTATAAACTTCCAGAAGGCAGCAACTGATCACTTAAATGCAACCTTAAGGAATCCGCAAGAAGCACCATTAAAAAATGATGATTGAGCCAAGGCTGGTAGGACTCACTTGGATGGAGCTTTGCCCAGTATACTGAAGGCTGCAGGTTCCATCCCCAGTTGGGAGACCAGTAGATGTTCTCTCTGGCATTGATGTTTCCTTCTCTCTCTCTCTCTCTCTCTTCGCCCCCTCATCCTCCCCGCCCCCACCTTGGTCTAAAATAAATCAGCATGCTCTCAATAAGCGTATCCTCTGGTGAGAAATAAAAGAAAGAAATGGTGATTCAGAAACCATGTAAAAAGCCATGTTTTTAAGACATGCTGGTGATTTTTACCCTCTCAAATTTCAGGAGTCAGTTTAAATCTGAAGAGAAAAGACTGTTCATTTCACAGTGAGTGCCATGCAGCATATTTTAAATTGAGACAGAGAATTATCAGGCAGACCCAAGTTGTTTGGCTCATTTCCCCCATTTCTATAATTTTCTATGTAAAATCAGTACTTTTCCCCCATCATTTTCTTATCTGCAACATCCTCATCACAGCCCAATTAAGAACCATAACACAGGATAACAGAGTGACTTTAAATCATCCACAGACGAAATTGTAAGATTTCTGGACTGCCAACTGAAATTGCCAAAGAATAGTGGCCTTGAAACAAATCACACAGAATCTCAGTTATTTAAAGCCTCAAGACATTATTTTCCTCATAATTACATAAAACTACATAGAAAAGAACAAAAAATACCTTCTGCTTCTTATTGAAAGTCACCCATTGAGATCAAAAGCCAGAAAACACAGCAAAGCACCTGAGATGTTGGCTTTAATCTCCCTGACCCTCAAGGCTATAATTCCTCCAGATAATTTGCAAGCCACAGTTAACCACATAATAAACACAGAACATAGGCCAGAATTTAAAAAACAAAAGCAATAAACATTTTATATGTTAGTTAAAATAATTAAATAGAATTTAACTCCTTGGAGATGAGCTAACACCCGGGAAAGAGCACCAGAGGGTGAAGTGAAAGGTGGTGGGGAAAAAAAGAAAATTTTAAATTTGCCAAAATGTCCACTGCGCTCAAAACAAACTCACACCTACCATCTGTTCTTTATGTCTCCGTATCCTTCTTTGAAATACCTGCACCAGGATTTTACTCAGAAAAATGATAGAATAATCAATATATGTTTCATCTACCTTCTCTAGAAGATCACCACACAGACTATACTTCATCTTTCTTATCCCTTCCAAAATACCTTAAGGCAGCGGTTCTCAACCTGTGGGTTGCGACCCCTTTGGGGGTCGAACGACCCTTTCACAGGGGTCACCTAAGACCATCAGAAAACACATACATAATTACATATTGTTTTTGTGATTAATCACTATGCTTTAATTATGTTCAATTTGTAACAATGAAAATACATCCTGCATATCAGATATTTACATTACGATTCATAACAGTAGCAAAATTACAGTTAGGAAGTAGCAACGAAAATAATTTTATGGTTGGGGGTCACCACAACATGAGGAAATGTATTAAAGGGTCGAGGCATTAGGAAGGTTGAGAACCACTGCCTTAAGGCTTTCAAAACTAACTCAATTCATTTCAACTCTTACTAATTGAGCTTCTACTATATTCCAATACATCAGTGACATGACAAAAATCCCTGTCCTCACATGATCTCACTCACATGTGGAATCTAAAAAAATAAAAATAAACTGATGAGCAAAATAGATCCAGAGACACAGAAGCATAGAACAGACGGCGGAACCTCAGAGGGAAGGCAGGGAAGAGTGGGTGGATGGGAAGAGATCAACCAAGAACTTGTATGCATAACCCATGGACACAGACGATAGGGTGGTGAAGGCCTGGGGTGGGGTAGAAGGGATCAATGAAGGGAAAAGAGAAACATATGTAATACTTTCAACCATAAAGATTTAATAAAAAATAAATAAAATCTCTGTCTTCCAGGAGCTCACGTTCTAGGTAACCAAATTTTACTGGGCAATTATTGAACCATCTGGGTATTTTTTTAAAATATTAAAAAATTAAATCCCACTTCGAAAAAAGAACTAACTAAAGTTTATAGGTACTCTTAAATATGCACCTATTTTGCTTACTGATCACATTTTCCCAAGTAGCTATCAATACTCAAGGGCAGGGACACAGGAAGAAAAGCCCCTGGGTGGTTGTCAGTAGTTGACAATCCCATTCTGCCCTGAGTGTAATCTTTCTGTGTCACTTTAAAGCCATCTGCTTTTACCTTGGGGTGTGAGTCAGGGTCATGTGGGGAAGCTTTTGTAATTTAAAGTTCAATCCAGACTTACAGACTAAGATCTTCTGCAGTGGGGCCTGGATACATGTATTCTTTTGCCCTACAGTTGGTTCTGACACACACTTCAGTTTAAGAACAATCCTTCTAGCCCTAGCTGGTTTGGCTCAGTGGATTAGAGTGTCGGCCTGCGGACTGAAGGGCCCTGGGTCCGATTCCACTCAAGGGCACATACCAGGGTTGCTGTCTCGATCCCCAGTAGGGGGCGTGCAGGAGGCAACCGATCAATGATTCTCATCATTTGTGTTTCTATCTCTCTCCTCTCTTCCTCTGTGAAATCAGTAAAAATATATTTTTAAAAAGACAATCCTTCTAACAAATTTTTAGAAGGTTAACAAAATAGGTGAATACAATTGGTAAAACAGAATTTCCTGTAACGCTCTACCACATAATAGTAGCAATAGTAAATAATAATAATAATAATAATAATAATAATAGAAGCTAAATCTTCGGCATTTACTGTATGTTTTGCACTCTTCTATACTATTTCCTGATATTCCTCATTCAGCCCTTACAACAACCATTGTTATCCCATTCTGCAGGAAACTGGAACATGGTGGGCTGAGTAACTTGTGCAAGGTCCCAAAGCTCAGTAAGCAGCAGGTGTGGGTTCTGAACCCTGGCACGAAGACACTTAGGTCCCTGTGCTCAGTACCACTTTGTAGAGGAATTTATTCCAACCATTCATTAACTTACTAATTCATTTGGTAAAGAGGTATAGATAGCTTTGAGAGAGACAGATGCATCTCTTTTTCCTCTGTAATACTTAACCACAAATCTAAACAACTGTGTAATACCTCTCCCTGCTAGAATGTGAGGATCATGTGAAAATAAGCACGTCTCTCATGTACAGACTTAACTCAGAGTGTTCATGCTCTACCAAACCAGAGTATCAGTAGAAAGCAATGGGAGACAGGAAGAGAGAAACTACAACACCTCAAATCCAAAGTGCCACTGGATTCTCACAAGCCCAGGAGATAGGCAGCAGATGTAACCATCAACTGTATGTTGTAGGAAAATACTCAACAGTAGTGTGCCCAGGAATTCATGCTCTATTCCCAAAACTTGGACTATGGATTCAGAGACTTGTGTTAAAATCCCATTTCTGACACTTCCAGGTGTGGCTTTAGGCAAGCTGCTTAACATCTTTGAAGCTCTGCGCTTTGATTGTCTCATTCATAAAAAGATAGGGGGAGAAATGGCACATCTGCAATACTTTCAACAATAAAGATTAAAAATATAAAGAGAGGTAGATACTAATATTGCCTTTTATACACTTATATATCCAAACACTTAGAATAAATAGTGCCTGGCATGTAGTTGGCACTAGATTTGTTACTGAGTTGCAGTGCTGCTAAAGGCCTTAAATATGAAAACATGCATAAAAGTGCTTGGCATTGTGACTAAGACACACTGTTAGTCACAGCTCCTTTGAGCATAAATGTCCTTAAATGGTATCCTCACTTCCCATTCCCTTTAAAATCCTGCAAAGGACTCTCTGTCCCCTCACCCCATTTCAGATTCCTTCTAAGCCATGTGGCCCCTTCTCCAGCGAGTCTTAGGAGGTTTAGACCTATTTCCATGAAATCACCTAGTTCACTAATGCGAAGCGGGGCAGACTGAATCTTTAAATCAGGACAGACTCTAACTTACACCAGGAGTTCATTTGCTTTCTCATTCCCACAAGACATATTAAACATAAGTCTCTCCTTCTTTCTAAAAACCATGGCATCACTTTAATACACTTTATAATGATCCTATAAAAAAAGGTTTAAAAATTACAGCACTGCTTTATTATTAGCATTCAGACTAATAAACTCAATTCATTACATAGCTACCCATTAGATTTCTTTGCACTGAGGCATAGTTACCTGAACATTCAAATCCAGCATTCCCAGATTTGTGAGAATCCATGCACACCTACACTGAGCTCCACATGCTCTCATCTTTCTTCAGACTCCTCTCTACCACGACATTGCCTCCGAGTGTAGGATCAGAGACATCAGCCAATGCAACAGCGTGGCTGAGATGCTGAAGATGGATTCTGGGCACCAACATCAGCTTTTAGGGGTTAAGGCAGCCGTGGGCAAACTACGGCCTGCGGGCCGGATCCGGCCCTTTTATGTAATGATGTTTACTTTGAATTTATATTAGTTCACACAAACACTCCATCCATGCTTTTGTTCCGGCCCTCTGGGGGGGGGGGGGGGTAGGTAAAAAGTCTCTGAGACCCAGCGACATTGCTATGAGTAACCTGGATGTATGGTAGGCAGGGTGTTTACGAGACTTTGCCAAGCCAGTGTGCTAAGGAAAAAAATCCAAACTTCAGTGGGCCAACTTCTTGCAACAGTAAAATGAAACAATAAATGACCTCCGCAGCTATATCCAGCTTTGGCAATCTACACTTTTATTAGCAGCTTAAAAAAAAGATTGTATTTATGCTGCATACTTATTCTTATGCACCTGGAAGAACAGGATGTCAGGATTTATACAGATAGAGAAACGGGTGTGGATGTGTATTTTCCCTCTGTAATACTTGTCACAAATACAATTGTGTCATTTGTGTAATACCTGTCTCTGCTAGGATGTAAGAATCGTGTGAAAATAAGCACATCTCTCACGGACTATGGCACCTCCATATTTAGCACAGTGCATGACAGTATTCAGTAAATATTTGTTGACCAACTAACTGACTGAAAGAAAAAATGAATAAATGAATGACAGTTTGTAGAATGCAGATGTGCATTTTCTACTATAGGAGTCATACTTGTAGACGGACTGCTTCCTCTGTGAGCCTACATTTTAAACAACAGTTTACAACAGTTTGGTGAAGAGGTTTTTCCATACAATTTAACTTAATTTACTTAATCTTCATTTTAACTTTAAAAGTAATTCCTGATTTAGTCATTAGCTTACTCAATATAATATTAACAATAACCAGATCAATGCTAATCATTGATAACATTTATTGATGTGATAGCATTGCAAAAACTGATTGACCACATGCGATTAGCATCATTCCTATCTCACAGTTGAGGTCATCTTATCCAATGAGGTAAGGTGCAGGGATGTTTACAGGACAAAACAGGCAAATCCAGAATTTGAACCTAGATCAATCTAATCACAAAATCCCAGGTGTTAAACGCATGCTCTTCCAAATATAGATCATTGTAACAATAACTTCATAGGGCAAAAATGGAATAAGTGTGGAAATTATGCTTATGCAGGAATTAAAGAAAGCTGATTTCTCCTCCCAGCTCAGCTATTAACTAGCTGAATGTCCCTGTAATGAAAGGACCCTCTCTGAGCCTCAGTTTCTTCAGAAGTAAAAGGAGAGATTTGGCTGGGCTGGCATTTCCCAATTCTGTTTCTGAACAACTTTTCTCTGGTCACAGGGAAAGGAGGCATCATCATTCTGTTAACAGGCCTTTGTTTTGCCTTTGAGGATTTTCAGAATATTTTTTAAATTAAAATTTAAAAATATATGTTGTGCTGGCCAGTGTTCTCAACGGTTAGGGCATCTCATCGGCCTGATTACCGAAGGGTCTTGGGTTGGATTCCCAGTCAAGGGTATGTACCTGGGTAGCAGGTTAGATTTCCCATCCCAAGGTCGGACTCCTGCAGGAGGCAGTCATCCATGACTCGCTCTCACATGGACATTCTCTCTCTCTCTCTCTCTCTCTCTCTCTCTCTCTCCCCACCCCCGCCCTCTTCTCTTTCCCTCTTTTCCACCCTCTCTGGGGGAAAAAAAATCAATGGAAAAAGTATCCTTGAGTAAGGATTTAAAAAAATAAAAAATGTGTTGTTGACAAATAATTTGAAATCATTGAATTTAATGATTTCTAAGTTTTTAAACTCTTAATATTCTATGGCTCTACTAAATACTTACATTTTGTTTTTGTTTTTTAATCATCACCTGAGGATATGTTTATTGATTTTTTTAATTTTTTTTCGAGAGAGAAACATCCATGTGAGAGAAACACCAGTCAGTTATCTCACTATGTGCCTGGACTGAGGATCAAACCCACAACTTAGGTATGTGCCCTGATCAGGAATCAAACACGCCACCTTTTGGTGTGTGGAATGACGTTCCAATTCAGCTACCCGGCCAGAGCTAAATACTTATGTTTTCAGGAATAAGATTGGCTTCTTCAGTGCTACTTATTTAATATTATTTCTTTTAAAATATGAACCTAAAAGATTTATTTTCAAGGAAGTGAAAAAAATAAATTATTAGATGGATTAACTTTTTCCAATAAGATATCAAAAAATTAACTGAGGTTGAAGAATAAGTCACCCAAGAGTAAAGTCATTAGGTGTGTGTTTTATTTTTTTCTTAAAAAATTAATAAATCCTTTGTATTTATGTATTCTTATAACCTGGCTTAAATATTTTCTAAAATATTTTCTTGAATTAAGAACATGTCCTCCCAACATGGTGTGGAAGCCATTAAAATGATGAGGCTGGCTTTTAGGTAGTCAAACCTAAATGTGAGATTTTACATAGTTTGAAGTGTTTAAGGCAGCCGTGGGCAAACTATGGCCCGCGGGCCACATCCGGCCTGTCTGAAATGAATAAAACTAAAAAAAAAAAAAAAAGACCGTACCCTTTTATGTAATGATGTTTACTTTGAATTTATATTAGTTCACACAAACACTCCATCCATGCTTTTGTTCCGGCCCTCCGGTCCAGTTTAAGAACCCATTGTGGCCCTCGAGTCAAAAAGTTTGCCCACCCCTGGTTTAAGGGTTGCCTATGGGCACCAGTTTATGTGCACTTCATGATCTAAAGTAACATCACAGAACACAAAGTCAGAGTCTGGGGAAGATGAAACCCTCGGCTGGGAAAGGGAACAAGCCGGCAGTAATACCCCCACAGCCACAGCCGGCAATCACAGCAGTTACTATGGGCCAGAGAGTGCTTTAAGAACTGTACAGATACTGATTCACTCAACCCCCACAGCAATTCAGTGAGACAGACACTGAAGCACAGAGAGTGTAAGTCACAGAGCTGGGAGGGGACAGAGCTGGGATCTGGACGAGGCTCTGTAGCTGTGAAAGGGTGTGCCTTGTGAAATGGGGGTACAGGGGAGAGCCAGAGGATTGGGTAAGACTTATAGTTCTGCAAAATACTGAGAGACACGAAAAAGAGCTGAGAAATCTATAATGATGGAAGGAAAGGAATGCCCTGGAAGCAGCGATTAAAATCTGACTAAAGAAAAGAAAGCATTCCTAGAAGCAGCTAGATTGATACTCCTTGTTTTTGAAGCTGTAGCAATCAGCAGGGGCCTACAGAAGAAAAAAATCTCACTTCTGAGAAATGAAAGGACATGCTCAAGGTGATTGCTTAAATTGGAACTTAGAGCTGAATGTGGCAGACTCCTGGGAAACAGTAGCGACCAATTCAAGTGAATGAAACCAAAAGAAAGCGATGACGGGTAATTCCTGCACCTTGCTGTCTGGCTCATTGTATCAATGAGAAAACCAAGGCATGGTCTTCACTGAAGTCACTTGCTCCAAGGTTATCCCAGCTGATAACTGATAAGTTTACCATTCCATTCACTAGACTACTTGAGTTTTCATCCTGAATGTTTCTTCTAGATTTAACACGTTGTGTTATGATTCTAGTTGAGTGTTTGCTAAAGAAGACAGTGTCTAAGGAGACCAAAGGGGGTTCAAGCTGTCCATGATACACACACATTGATTTTTTTGTAATTCTGCAGCCGTACCCAATATTATAAGACATGAATAACTGAATCTGCTCTAAATGCTAGATGGAAAGAAGACATTTGCAATTAATGGTCTCTGGTGTGTGAAACACCTTCTATTTTTAAATTAAGAGGGGTGGCCAGGAAGACTCAGCAAGGAGTGGGGCAGACTGTTGTTTGCTCCTTAAGCACAAATATAATGAATAAGGTTGATTCTACCACACCGAGGAGTAAGTCTGGGAAAGGAAAAACATTCTATTTTATTTCACTTTCCACAGGAAATAGAGAATGGAGGTCTGTGGTAGACTCCCCTTAGCATTCTGTGGTCTCCATAAAACCCTACTCTCTCAAGTCTCAAGACATTTAAAGATAATTATGGGGGAAGATGAGGGAAGCTTTCCCAGCAGTTAAATAGGGTTAGTCATGGGATGGACAAACATCGCGCCTCCTAGGTCATTACCTCTGCCCCGCTGCCAAATATGATGTAAGAAGCAGAAGAAAGCTCCAGGTCAAGGACAAAATAAGGAGGATAGAAGGGCTTACTCTATTTAAAGGTTAATGGGGAAAAGTGAGTTAACATGTGATCTACAGGTGAGGCGAGAGTATCACTAAACCTATTACTAAAGGATAACTGTTAAAATGTGCTAAATGTATATCAATACACATTATATTCTAATAAAGGCAATAGAAATTAAATTATAAACGTAACATTGACATGATGCAGATGTAAAAAATCATCAATGTTCTCCATGGTTGTTGGAAAAGAAATAGTTGGCAGAACAGAGAAGGGCCGGGGGGCATCGTGGAGGAGACCAGAGTCCCGGGACTAACTCAGCACTAACTGGCTCTGAGTGACTGCCAGACCCCGCCAAGCCCCTGACCCCCAGTGCCCTGATCTGTGAGGCTGGTGGCTGGAGCAGTTTCTAAATTTTCCAAAAATAAAACTGGATGACTATTCAGAGTAGGAAAATAATCACAGAAAAAAAAATTTAAATACTCTTTAAAAGTCAAGAGTTAATAATAGAGATTGATATGGCCAGTTAGCAGATATATGAGCAAATCACTAATCCTTAGCAGTGGTTCTCAACCTTCTGGCCCTTTAGATACAGTTCCTCATGTTGTGACCCAACCATAAAATTATTTTCATTGCTACTTCATAACTGTAATGTTGCTACTGTTATGAATCGTAATGTAAATATCTGATATGCAGGGTGGTCTTAGGCGACCCCTGTGAAAGGGTCATTCGACCGCCAAAGGGGTCGCGACCCACAGGTTGAGAACCACTGCCTTAGAGGA
Organism: Myotis brandtii; assembly: GCF_000412655.1. Taxonomy (NCBI): domain Eukaryota; kingdom Metazoa; phylum Chordata; class Mammalia; order Chiroptera; family Vespertilionidae; genus Myotis; species Myotis brandtii. The sequence continues at coordinate 256,551 of NW_005353698.1, read as the reverse complement.
ATAATGAAAGTGTCATTAAATTATAAATTATTACTATTACTTATATACAACTACTGTAAAAATCTCCTTCTTACAAACAAAACAAAACACACATACAGTAAGAGAGGCCAACATCCAATAAAATATCAGTAGCTATGTAATTTTTAAAAAAGTATTTCTCTACTCAGAACACTTCTGAGACCACATGTATGGGATTTCCTCTCTACACACACTAACCAATTTCCCTCCCCTCCCGATATCGACTGGGTGTCCTGACATTTAATTCAATTCTGATGCTAGTGGAGTACATCAGGTGCCAGCTGTATTGAATGGGCTCCCAGGATATGCATACACACATTTGTCTGACTTGAGTACAAAGTTGGGGTTCCCACAACAGCCCTTCTCTGCTCCAGTTTCCATAATTTGCTGGAGAGGCTCACACAGCAAAGAGAAACATTGACATCTATTTACTAGTTTACTGGATATTACAGAAGATACAGATGAAGAGCCAAATGACGAATACAGGCGAGGTCAGGAAGGACCCCCACTCAGGAGCTTCTGTACCAATGGAGATGGGGTGTCTCATCCTCCAGGCATGTGTCTAGTAATCCAGAAGCTCTCTAAACCCCTAATTTAAGAAGTTTCATGGAGGCTACCCACACAGGCATAATAGATTATTAACTCAATCTCCAGTCCTGCTATCCTTTGGAGCAGGGGTCTTCAAACTACGGCCCGCGGGCCACATGCAAATACAAATATTGTATTTGTTCCCATTTTGTTTTTTACTTCAAAATAAGATTGTGTAGTGTGTGCATAGGAATTTGTTCATAGTTTTTTTTTAAACTATAGTCGGGCCCTCCAACGGTCTGAGGGACAGTGAACTGGCCCCCTGTTTAAAAAGTTTGAGGACCCCTACTTTGGAGGATAGGGGTGAGACTTGGTCTTTCTGGTGATCAGCCCCAACCCTCAAGCTACCCAGGAGCCCACCAAGAGTCACCTCATTAAAACAAAAGATGCTCCCATCAGCGAGGAAATGCCAAGGAATATAGAAATATAAGACACTCCTATCCCCACTGTCTCTCAGCAAGTTACAAGGGTTGGAACTCTAGCAGGCCCTCCCATGCCAGCCTGATAGGGGTTGGAACCAAAAAATGTATTTCTTATTATGTGACAATTAGTGGCCTGGTGCGTGAAATTCATGCACAGGGGGGAGGAAGTGTCCCTCAGCCCAGCCTGCACCCTCTCCAATCTGGGACCCCTTGGGGGATGTCCTGTGGGATCGGGCCTAAACCACAGTCGGACATCCTTCTCACAATCCGAGACTGCTTGCTCCCAACTGCTCGCCTGCCTGCCTGCCTTATTGCCCCTAACCACTTCAGCCTGCCAGCCTGATCACCCCTAGCCACTCCCCTGCCAGCCTGATCAGTGCCTAACTGCTCTCCTGCCGGCCCGATGGACCCCAACTGCCCTCCCCCGCCACCCTGGTTGCCCCCAACTGCCCACCCCTACTGGCCTCATCACCCCTAATTGTCTCTGCCTGCCTCATCGTCCCTAACTGCCCTCCCCTGCCGGCCTGATCTTGCCCCCAATGGCCCTCCCCTGGTGGCCTGGTTGCTCCAAACTGCCCTCCTCTGCCGGCCTGATCTTGCCCCCAACTGCCCTCTCCTGCCAGCCTGATCGCCCCTAAGGGCCTCTGTCTCGGCCCCCACCAAGATAGCTTTGTCGAAGGTCTCCCAGTCTAATTAGCATATTACCCTTTTATTAGTATAGATGATAGGTCAGAATATTTTACTTAAATTTCACAAATCCATTTCCTTTTCACCATGCTTTTTTCTATAGACACAATACTTGAAGCATATACTTAAAGAAGGAAAGAAAATGTTTGGGTAAAACAGATCTTTTAAAGGAAAAGAAACCTGTGGGGAATGGGGGTGGAGGGAGCTTTAGCTATAACAATACAGATTATATTGTTAATGTCAGAAGTCATTCAGGGTATTGAAGAACTCACAAACATAAAACTAATGGCTCTAAAAGTTCAGGAAACCATCAAATGGTGGGAAGGGAAATCACACAATAACAAAAGTTGGGGTTATCTGTTATTTTGACACAGATGTTTTTAAAGGGTGGCAGGAGGAAACCATGATTAAGGTTAATAAAGTATCTAATCAAGATATTCACTTTGAAGTCATGTAACATGTACTCCGAGTAAGAAATACATTCACAGAATCAAAACTGCAAAGGGCTTTGAGATCATCTAAAATAATCTCCATGAATTACAGGAAGAAACTGTTGTCAGAATGGGCACCACCTCTCTGGGTTCCTGAATCCCAGTCCTACATGCATTCTCTCTGCTTTTAGACAATAGTTCTCACCAATATCATTATCTTCATCTTCCTTTTCCTGTTGGGCTCGAAAAAGGGTATTCTTTTCCTATAGTAATGACAAGGAGATCCCAAACAAAACAATGACACATCTACTTGGAACCAAAACAAATGTCAAGGTAACTCATTGTGCGTCAGATGAAAAGTGGAATGATAAGAAAGCACACAAAACAAGACCAAAAAAAAAAAAAGAGTTTATATGAATTCTCTGGGATGAATTTTTGAATTTTCAATCAGAAATTATCTTAGTGATTTCTGATTTGCACCAAAAGGGCAAATATGAAGGAAGCACTGAATAAATCAGCAAATATTTGATGTTTCTTAGCAAAAATTATTTTTAAATTTAGCAGAAAAAATAACATAATCCCTCCAAACATGACTATCATTATTCAGTATAGCCCACTAACATGTTGCCCGTCCATGTACAGAAGGTGCAGGGGTATGAGTGTATGTGCATCAATGTCAAAGGTAATAAATGATAATTCTTTTTCCCTGAGTTCCTACTACATGCCAGGTATCATGTGAGGAACTTTTCAAACATCACCTCTAGTCTTGCAGCAGTGTAAGGTAGAAATTACTTCAACCATTTGTACAGGTGAACAAATGGAGAGGGATGTGTTAGGCAACTTGTCAGCACCAGGATTAAAACTTCTGATTCTAGAGCCAGAAACCCTGTCACTAGGAGACAGACCATTATCCTGACAACATTCCCGATACATACAGAATGCAGATGTTATGTGAAAAATCTAGAACACAAAATCAAACACATCCATGCTCCATTTGGGTTTTACTTTCTACAAAAATGTTGACATTTCATTCTTTGCCAGTAGTGTGGTGAATCCTTAATAGCATGAGCAGTAGGCCTTACTTAAACAGAAAGTCAAAATCTGCTCACAAAGAAACCTTGCCTTCAAGTTTTAAAAATTTATTTAACATCATGATCACTACTGACCCTTTAACTAATTGATTCCATCTGACAAATACAGTCACACCGTCTCCTATTGACCTCTGCTGGACAGACTGCTGGTACTGTGTTCCCTTCCCCGTGGGCACATGCGACATTTCCCAGATTCCTCTGATCAGTCATAGTGTTTTATTTTGCTATCACTCTTCCTCTCTTTCCCGCCATCATTCTAAACTGGAAAATTACCCATCTTGAGTCAACCCCCTGAACCTATCCCCAGGCTATACTCACAAGGGTCATGTCAGTTCCCATTGTAATGCTACCACCAGCCCCTTTACTAAATGAGCATTTGTCTTAACACTGACCTAACCGTCACAACATTCACCATAAAGCCCAAGCCACTAGGGTCCCCCAGGCATCCCTCCCATCAATGGAAATATCCACATTAGCTCTCGTTACCTAGTTCTGCAGACTCAACCCAATTACACAGAAACCACCTGATTCTTATTTTGTCTGTGAAACCCAAACCTATTGGAAGGATCTGGCTAACTCCCTAATCTTACTTCATTAGTCTTTTCATCATGCGCTCCCCCGCAATTTTCTCCCATTCTAACCATCACCCATCCCTCTGGTTCAGCTCACTCTCACTGTAGAAGCTGGAATGATGTCCAGGACCTCACAGGTTCCCTTGTAGATGATCTCAGGTCCTTGGGAGGGGACTTAGAATAAAACAGCTACAGAGTGGGCCTAAGTCCCATCCACACCCCCAGTACTTTTTTGGGAAAGGTTAGTCATCTTTTAGATACCATCCCTAAGAATCTGCCACCTGGACAAAGAGCCGTGACTCCACAACAGAGTCATGTCAGAGTCGCCGCTGAAGCAGTTCAGCTTATCCCTGGACAACATCACCGCTGGCCTCGAGCCTGTGACTTGCCAATTGTGAGAAACCGGGTGCACTGTCCTCCACAGTCGCATCACCTAACCATGGTGGGAAGCGATGGCTGCTTCGTCCCAGTGATCTAACTAACGGCAAGGCTTGAGAAGTGAACGGAGAAATCACTTGCATTACTGCCATTGTCCTAACACCACCATAGAAAGATGACAGGTTCTGGGACTTCTTCTGGTGGATCCCTGAAGGCCTGTGAAGCTGGGCACATAGATGGATTCAGCCTCCAATCTCTGTCTTTCTGTTTATTTTCACAGGTATCTCACCAAATGCCTCTGGGATGCACAGTACAGCAAGTGGCAAATGTCACCAAGTCCCAACTGATGGTTTAGCTGGTCATTGATGAAGAAATGGTGACTGAATAATGAGTGAACTTGATGAAGTTGTTTAGAGAGAAAAGAAATGCTGCTTCTCTCCTTGACAAGAGGAGGACTGACAGACTTTCTCCTTGACTGATCTTTAACAGGCTCCCCTGAGCCCTCTTCTCGTCTAGGCCTCATCCTTTGTTCCCTGTCTTCAGCCTGTCCAGTCAGTTGTAGCAAGAATCCTCCCCTTCTTCATATCTGATCACCTGGCCTCCCCCGCAAGAATCCCCCCACCCTGATGTCGCCTCTGGGTAATTTTCCATCGACTGACCCCTCACCTGCTCTTTGGCTATAAATTCCCACTTGTCCTTGATGTGTTCCAAAATGAGCTCAGTTCTCTAGTGAAATTTCCTCCCCATATTGCAAAAGTTTAGGAATAAAATCTGTTTTCATCTTTTTTAGCTGGTGCCTGGCTCCGGCTCTCTTTTCACACACGTGGTCGTCATAAGAAATATTAATAAACTTCGAAGACTGAGACAATGCATGTGTTCATCACTTCATTTGACAGCCATTACTGATTATCCACCCGAAGGCAGTCACAGTGCTGCATGGTGAGGCTAAGTGGTGGGGAGAAGTAGAAAAAGTGTCGCCTCATGAACTGGGTCATCTGGTGATGAGGAGAGACCTTAACACATGATCGCACAGATAACAATATTACTATTACGGTAAATATTCTGAAGAAAGGGTACATGTAACTGGGATAGTCAGGGAAGATTTCCCCGAAAAACTAGGACACTTAAGCTGAAATCTGACTATTCGAGATTATTTGGTGTGTGTACTAGTATAGGGTTGAGGGCACAAACCTCTTATTGAAAGGGAAAGTGACATATTAAAGGAACTGTAAAAATGCCAGTGTAGACTAGTCACAGAAAATAAAGAGAAAATAGGGACACAGGTATTGAATAAGCCTGAAAAGATATATAGGGAATGGAACATGTAGGACTTTCTAAACCATCTTAGAATTCGCAATTTAATGGAGAACAACTGGACACTATTGTACGTATGTGCTGAGCACAATACCTGTATCAGGGTAAATGCCCAATAAATGAAAACATTAAAAATATTTGAATCATCTTAAAGTGTCAATGTATGCTATTTGCCCTATGCATAAAATAAAATCCATTTATCAGTCATTTTTGGCCCTAGGTGGCCAGTGGAGGGAAAAAAAAAATCACTGGAAATCCCTGTCACATTTTTGTAATTTAAATATCAGGGAGCATTCTACTGTTGCAACATTACCTGGGAAATGTAAAATCTAGATAATGTACATTTAGTTGGTAGTTTCCATGAACTGTTACTTAAAAAGTCAATCAGCCAAATTTGAAATGAAAATGGTATTTACGTCAGAATGGTTCTAAGCCATCAAATGTGAAGAATTATTACTTGACATGGGACCCTCCCAATTTGGCTATTTACTTTTAATTTTAAAAGATATCTTAATAGTTCATGTTTCACAGTTGTTGTTTTTTCATTCTTCTCTAAGGGGTGTACCAACGGTATAAAAAATGTCCCCCCAAAAACCCAAATTTATTTCTCTTTAATGAAAATAGAAATTTATTTGCAATTTAGAAAGCATTAGTAGAGAGCTTTAGGAAGAGAATCTGTCTGCTCCCTCTGGGTATTTACTTACATCCACAAGAGGGGAAATACAATGTCCACTGTATTATCCAAATTCATAGAGTTAAAAGCTCTCTATGGTCCTAATCGCCAAACAATAGAATAGAACTAATAGTTGGAATATTAGCTACATAGCACAATGACAAAAGCAGTGGTTCTCAACCTTCCTAATGCCGCGACCCTTTAATACATTCCTCATGTTGTGGTGATCCCCAACCATAAAATTATTTTCGTTGCTACTTCCTAACTGTAATTTTGCTACTGTTATGAATCGTAATGTAAATATCTGCTATGCAGGATGTATTTTCATTGTTGGCGACCCACAGGTTGAGAACCGCTGGATTAGAGCAATGTTAATAAAGCAGCTACTAATTTATTGAGCACTTACTTTAAATGCTGTGGTTGCAGCATTTCACTTAATCTGAGCAACAGACAGGAGACTAACACCCACCTCTTCAAAGATGAGGAAGCTGAGGTTTACAAATGTGAGAGAACTTGCCCAGTGGTAAACAGCTAGGAAATTGCAGATCCTGCAGGCTAATGGAGAGAGCCATGATTTTAACCCTGATATCATATGTACCTCATAGGGTGAAAATAAAGTTGCTGTCAAACTGTCATTAAGAGATAGGCCTCAGGTGACTTGCATAGCAGGAATTAAATCACACTTTCTCATGTATTTTTAACATTTCCTCAATTCTGATTCTCAAGTAGAATGGATATTTTATATCAATAATGCAGACAATATACTTTTTAACTTAGCTTTGAGATATATATATATATATATTTAATAAGTATTACCAGTTTATCTCTTGAAGAAGGCAAAGAAAGCA
>NW_005353698.1:167099-244716 GCF_000412655.1 Myotis brandtii | reverse complement strand
GAAGGTCTCCCAGTCTAATTAGCATATTACCCTTTTATTAGTATAGATGATAGGTCAGAATATTTTACTTAAATTTCACAAATCCATTTCCTTTTCACCATGCTTTTTTCTATAGACACAATACTTGAAGCATATACTTAAAGAAGGAAAGAAAATGTTTGGGTAAAACAGATCTTTTAAAGGAAAAGAAACCTGTGGGGAATGGGGGTGGAGGGAGCTTTAGCTATAACAATACAGATTATATTGTTAATGTCAGAAGTCATTCAGGGTATTGAAGAACTCACAAACATAAAACTAATGGCTCTAAAAGTTCAGGAAACCATCAAATGGTGGGAAGGGAAATCACACAATAACAAAAGTTGGGGTTATCTGTTATTTTGACACAGATGTTTTTAAAGGGTGGCAGGAGGAAACCATGATTAAGGTTAATAAAGTATCTAATCAAGATATTCACTTTGAAGTCATGTAACATGTACTCCGAGTAAGAAATACATTCACAGAATCAAAACTGCAAAGGGCTTTGAGATCATCTAAAATAATCTCCATGAATTACAGGAAGAAACTGTTGTCAGAATGGGCACCACCTCTCTGGGTTCCTGAATCCCAGTCCTACATGCATTCTCTCTGCTTTTAGACAATAGTTCTCACCAATATCATTATCTTCATCTTCCTTTTCCTGTTGGGCTCGAAAAAGGGTATTCTTTTCCTATAGTAATGACAAGGAGATCCCAAACAAAACAATGACACATCTACTTGGAACCAAAACAAATGTCAAGGTAACTCATTGTGCGTCAGATGAAAAGTGGAATGATAAGAAAGCACACAAAACAAGACCAAAAAAAAAAAAAGAGTTTATATGAATTCTCTGGGATGAATTTTTGAATTTTCAATCAGAAATTATCTTAGTGATTTCTGATTTGCACCAAAAGGGCAAATATGAAGGAAGCACTGAATAAATCAGCAAATATTTGATGTTTCTTAGCAAAAATTATTTTTAAATTTAGCAGAAAAAATAACATAATCCCTCCAAACATGACTATCATTATTCAGTATAGCCCACTAACATGTTGCCCGTCCATGTACAGAAGGTGCAGGGGTATGAGTGTATGTGCATCAATGTCAAAGGTAATAAATGATAATTCTTTTTCCCTGAGTTCCTACTACATGCCAGGTATCATGTGAGGAACTTTTCAAACATCACCTCTAGTCTTGCAGCAGTGTAAGGTAGAAATTACTTCAACCATTTGTACAGGTGAACAAATGGAGAGGGATGTGTTAGGCAACTTGTCAGCACCAGGATTAAAACTTCTGATTCTAGAGCCAGAAACCCTGTCACTAGGAGACAGACCATTATCCTGACAACATTCCCGATACATACAGAATGCAGATGTTATGTGAAAAATCTAGAACACAAAATCAAACACATCCATGCTCCATTTGGGTTTTACTTTCTACAAAAATGTTGACATTTCATTCTTTGCCAGTAGTGTGGTGAATCCTTAATAGCATGAGCAGTAGGCCTTACTTAAACAGAAAGTCAAAATCTGCTCACAAAGAAACCTTGCCTTCAAGTTTTAAAAATTTATTTAACATCATGATCACTACTGACCCTTTAACTAATTGATTCCATCTGACAAATACAGTCACACCGTCTCCTATTGACCTCTGCTGGACAGACTGCTGGTACTGTGTTCCCTTCCCCGTGGGCACATGCGACATTTCCCAGATTCCTCTGATCAGTCATAGTGTTTTATTTTGCTATCACTCTTCCTCTCTTTCCCGCCATCATTCTAAACTGGAAAATTACCCATCTTGAGTCAACCCCCTGAACCTATCCCCAGGCTATACTCACAAGGGTCATGTCAGTTCCCATTGTAATGCTACCACCAGCCCCTTTACTAAATGAGCATTTGTCTTAACACTGACCTAACCGTCACAACATTCACCATAAAGCCCAAGCCACTAGGGTCCCCCAGGCATCCCTCCCATCAATGGAAATATCCACATTAGCTCTCGTTACCTAGTTCTGCAGACTCAACCCAATTACACAGAAACCACCTGATTCTTATTTTGTCTGTGAAACCCAAACCTATTGGAAGGATCTGGCTAACTCCCTAATCTTACTTCATTAGTCTTTTCATCATGCGCTCCCCCGCAATTTTCTCCCATTCTAACCATCACCCATCCCTCTGGTTCAGCTCACTCTCACTGTAGAAGCTGGAATGATGTCCAGGACCTCACAGGTTCCCTTGTAGATGATCTCAGGTCCTTGGGAGGGGACTTAGAATAAAACAGCTACAGAGTGGGCCTAAGTCCCATCCACACCCCCAGTACTTTTTTGGGAAAGGTTAGTCATCTTTTAGATACCATCCCTAAGAATCTGCCACCTGGACAAAGAGCCGTGACTCCACAACAGAGTCATGTCAGAGTCGCCGCTGAAGCAGTTCAGCTTATCCCTGGACAACATCACCGCTGGCCTCGAGCCTGTGACTTGCCAATTGTGAGAAACCGGGTGCACTGTCCTCCACAGTCGCATCACCTAACCATGGTGGGAAGCGATGGCTGCTTCGTCCCAGTGATCTAACTAACGGCAAGGCTTGAGAAGTGAACGGAGAAATCACTTGCATTACTGCCATTGTCCTAACACCACCATAGAAAGATGACAGGTTCTGGGACTTCTTCTGGTGGATCCCTGAAGGCCTGTGAAGCTGGGCACATAGATGGATTCAGCCTCCAATCTCTGTCTTTCTGTTTATTTTCACAGGTATCTCACCAAATGCCTCTGGGATGCACAGTACAGCAAGTGGCAAATGTCACCAAGTCCCAACTGATGGTTTAGCTGGTCATTGATGAAATGGTGGTGACTGAATAATGAGTGAACTTGATGAAGTTGTTTAGAGAGAAAAGGAATGCTGCTTCTCTCCTTGACAAGAGGAGGGACAGACTTTTTTCTCCTTGACTGATCTTTAACAGGCTCCCCTGAGCCCTCTTCTCGTCTAGGCCTCATCCTTTGTTCCCTGTCTTCAGCCTGTCCAGTCAGTTGTAGCAAGAATCCTCCCCTTCTTCATATCTGATCACCTGGCCTCCCCCGCAAGAATCCCCCCACCCTGATGTCGCCTCTGGGTAATTTTCCATCGACTGACCCCTCACCTGCTCTTTGGCTATAAATTCCCACTTGTCCTTGATGTGTTCCAAAATGAGCTCAGTTCTCTAGTGAAATCTCTTCCCCATATTGCAATTTTTTAGGAATAAAATCTGTTTTCATCTTTTTTAGCTGGTGCCTGGCTCCGGCTCTCTTTTCACAGGACACGTGGTCATAAGTATTAATAAAATCTGTTTTCATCTTTTTTAGCTGGTGCCTGGCTCCAGCTCTCTTTTCACAGGACACGTGGTCATAAGGAATATTAATAAACTTCGAAGACTGAGACAATGCATGTGTTCATCACTTCATTTGACAGCCATTACTGATTATCCACCCGAAGGCAGTCACAGTGCTGCATGGTGAGGCTAAGTGGTGGGGAGAAGTAGAAAAAGTGTCGCCTCATGAACTGGGTCATCTGGTGATGAGGAGAGACCTTAACACATGATCGCACAGATAACAATATTACTATTACGGTAAATATTCTGAAGAAAGGGTACATGTAACTGGGATAGTCAGGGAAGATTTCCCCGAAAAACTAGGACACTTAAGCTGAAATCTGACTATTTGAGATTATTTGGTGTGTGTACTAGTGTAGGGTTGAGGGCACAAACCTCTTATTGAAAGGGAAAGTGACATATTAAAGGAACTGTAAAAATGCCAGTGTAGACTAGTCACAGAAAATAAAGAGAAAATAGGGACACAGGTATTGAATAAGCCTGAAAAGATATATAGGGAATGGAACATGTAGGACTTTCTAAACCATCTTAGAATTTGCAATTTAATGGAGAACAACTGGACACTATTGTACGTATGTGCTGAGCACAATACCTGTATCAGGGTAAATGCCCAATAAATGAAAACATTAAAAATATTTGAATCATCTTAAAGTGTCAATGTATGCTATTTGCCCTATGCATAAAATAAAATCCATTTATCAGTCATTTTTGGCCCTAGGTGGCCAGTGGAGGGAAAAAAAAAATCACTGGAAATCCCTGTCACATTTTTGTAATTTAAATATCAGGGAGCATTCTACTGTTGCAACATTACCTGGGAAATGTAAAATCTAGATAATGTACATTTAGTTGGTAGTTTCCATGAACTGTTACTTAAAAAGTCAATCAGCCAAATTTGAAATGAAAATGGTATTTACGTCAGAATGGTTCTCAGCCATCAAATGTGAAGAATTATTACTTGACATGGGACCCTCCCAATTTGGCTATTTACTTTTAATTTTAAAAGATATCTTAATAGTTCATGTTTCACAGTTGTTGTTTTTTCATTCTTCTCTAAGGGGTGTACCAACGGTATGAAAAATGTCCCCCCAAAAACCCAAATTTATTTCTCTTTAATGAAAATAGAAATTTATTTGCAATTTAGAAAGCATTAGTAGAGAGCTTTAGGAAGAGAATCCGTCTGCTCCCTCTGGGTATTTACTTACATCCACAAGAGAGGAAATACAATGTCCACTGTATTATCCAAATTCATAGAGTTAAAAGCTCTCTATGGTCCTAATCGCCAAACAATAGAATAGAACTAATAGTTGGAATATTAGCTACATAGCACAATGACAAAAGCAGTGGTTCTCAACCTTCCTAATGCCGCGACCCTTTAATACAGTTCCTCATGTTGTGGTGACCCCCAACCATAAAATTATTTTCGTTGCTACTTCATAACTGTAATTTTGCTACTGTTATGAATTGTAATGTAAATATCTGGTATGCAGGATGTATTTTCATTGTTGGCGACCCACAGGTTGAGAACCGCTGGATTAGAGCAATGATAATAAAGCAGCTACTAATTTATTGAGCACTTACTTTAAATGCTGTGGTTGCAGCATTTCACTTAATCTGAGCGACAGACAGGAGACTAACACCCACCTCTTCAAAGATGAGGAAGCTGAAGTTTACAAATGTGAGAGAACTTGCCCAGTGGTAAACAGCTAGGAAATTGCAGATCCTGCAGGCTAATGGAGAGAGCCATGATTTTAACCCTGATATCATATGTACCGCATAGGGTGAAAATAAAGTTACTGTCATACTGTCATTAAGAGATATACCTCAGGTGACCTGCATAGCAGGAATTAAATCACACTTTCTCATGTATTTTTAACATTTCCTCAATTCCAATTCTCAAGTGGAATGGATATTTTATATCTATAATGCAGACAATATACTTTTTTAATTTTAACGTAGCTTTGATATATATTTAATAAGTATTACCAGTTTATCTCTTGAAGAAGGCAAAGAAAGCAATAGTTAAGATTACGTCAAAGTCCACCTTTGCAGGAGCTGATCTTTAACGTTTAAAATATGAGAAAAAGAATTTCAAAAGAATAATTTCTATTTCATGTTTATGATTATCTAATAATCTCTTATTCATCACATGGCATCCAAATAGACAATCAAATGTTAGATATCATATGTACCGCATAGGGTGAAAATAAAGTTACTGTCATACTGTCATTAAGAGATATACCTCAGGTGACCTGCATAGCAGGAATTAAATCACACTTTCTCATGTATTTTTAACATTTCCTCAATTCCAATTCTCAAGTGGAATGGATATTTTATATCTATAATGCAGACAATATACTTTTTTAATTTTAACGTAGCTTTGATATATATTTAATAAGTATTACCAGTTTATCTCTTGAAGAAGGCAAAGAAAGCAGTAAAGATTATGTGAAAGTCCACCTTTGAAGGAGCTGATCTTTAATGTTTAAAACATGAGAAAAAGAATTTCAAAAGAATAATTTCTGTTTCATGTTTATGATTACTTAATAATCTCCTACTCATCACATGGCATCCAAATAGACAATCAAATGTTGCCACTTAAAAATTAAGTGAAAAATATGTGAAATTAGAATGTTAAAGAAGATGCTGAATATCTACAAGTTTCTGTGAACTAAAATGAGTTCTCAAAATTGGAGCCTGATTTTTAAAGGCAATGCCTTTATAAAGAAAGAATCAGATTATGCTAACAAAGACCAAAGCAAACATGCATATTTGAGAAAACGGAAAGTAAGGTACAAAAGGTCCTGTGTTTGAAATGGAAACAAATGTCTTTGCAGGTCTTTTCAAAAATATTCTCCTTCCTAAGCAATAAAGGATGTCAGCCTGATGGCAGTGTGAAGTACAACTGGATGTATCACATGCATGCCACCAGATGGCATCTTAAATCAGACAGCACATCCAGAGATCAGGAGTTAATAACTGCATTTCCAAAATGGAATCAAACCGTGAATTCCAAGTAGATTTTTAATATTAAAATCTCTGGCACTAATCATAATATACAAAGAACCCAACAGTTACTTTGTTTTAAATATAACAACAAAAGAGAAAAGAAACTATAAAGAAAGGCACTATAAATAACGTGGTGATTTTGATATTGATTTTTAAATATCATTTAAAATGGAGCTATAAGAACGTGAATTCAAGTGTAGCTCAATATTAGCTTCAGTATAAAAAAAACTGTACAGATTTTTATATAGCTGATAAGATTCTCTGTAGAGAAAAGACTTTTATAAAAAATGAAGGCTGTAGCTTTTTGAGGGGTTACTACATATAATTAGATTTTAAGGCTTCTGATGATAAAGGTTCCATAATATTCAATGGTTTCTTTACTCTCTTGACTTGTGTATGGTAGCACAGCAAACTCATAGGAGTTGGTATCAATAGTAAATTGAGTTATCTAGACTGTTGCATTTTTTTAAAATTTTGTAATAAAATTATATATATTAAAAATAAAAAATATATAAAAAATGGAACTATAAGAGAAAAAGAAAGTTCGGTCAATAAGTTTAAGTTTTCTTCATTTTTATGTACAATTTTCCTTCCCATTGAACCTAACTCTTTCACAGGCCTTTATTTATTATAAACATGATGAAGGACAGTTCAGAGCAGATATAACATTAAGAAAAAAACATTAAGAAGAAAAGCTTCCAGAAAGAATAAAGCAGGTCAAGTTTCCTTTCATCTACATATACTAGAGGCCTGGTGCACGAATTTCGTGCACTGGGAGTGGGGTTCCTCAGCCCGGCCTGCACCCTCTCACAGTCTGGGAGCCCTTGGGGATGTCCGCTCCTATAGGGAGCGGGCCTAAGCCGTCAGTCAGACATCCTTAGCACTGCTGCGGAGGTGGGAGAGGCTCCTGCCACCGCCGCTGCACTCACCAGCCGTGAACCCGGCTTCTTGCTGAGTGGCACTCCCCCTGTGGGAGCGCACTTACCACCAGGGGGCAGCTGCTGCATTGAGCATCTGCCCCCTGGTGGTCAGTGTGCGTCATAGCGACCAGTCGTTCTGGTTGTTCCACCGTAAAGGTCACTGGGCTTTTATTATATAGACTAGAGGCTTGATGCACAAAATTCATGCATGGGGTTCAGCCCTTGTAGCCCCAGCTGCCTCTGCCAGCCCTTGCAGCCTCGGCCGGCCCTCGCAGCCCCTCACAGCCTTGACCAGCCCTCGCAGCCCTGGCCTCATCTGGATAGTTATCTGGATGGTCGTCCGGAATGTCGTCTGGACGGTCATTCTGCTGTTCAGTCTAATTAGCATATTAACTCTTTATTATATAGGATGACTCTCATGAAGTTTCAATTCAAAAGCCTTGGTGTCCAAACCTTAAATATATTAAGGAATAGAATGAAACAACGCTATGTGTAAAACTCGCTGATAAGTGGACCACAATGTGTAATATGATCAGAAGTTAATCACAAAACACATTATACACCAAGCTAGAGTCAAACAGTAACCATATGAAAGCCCAGCTGCAGTGGCTCAGTTGATTGGAGCATTGTCCCTTGCACTGAAAGGAGATTTGTAACCATTTTGAAATTTATTCATGGATCATGATTTCTATACATATACAATGTCTTACATATATCACTTAGAGTTTAATCTTAGGAAAATTGGACTCTTATGAGCATTGTTTTTCTTTTCCCCCCCTCAATAGATGGACCTAAGTCCATTCCATGGACTCTCGGGTCGCTTCATGAGGCCATGGTCACTGGATAATACTGGTGGGGAACTGGACAAAATCGAAAAGAGGGAGAGAATCTATTTGACACCAAGACAAAATCAGAGCCAGGACTGAATGCTGAATGGCCTTCTCTGAGGACATTGTATATGTATATAAATCATTTTAACAATAGCAAGAATGTGTGCTTAAAGTCATTTAATTAATATTTAAAAGAATATATTTTATATGCCAAGATAGTCATTTTAAATAGTGATAAAGCAGCTGCCTGAAAATTGAGTATAATTTTTCCCCTTACTGAGCCACCAATTAAATGACAGATTCTATGAGAAACTGTTCTGATAAGTTCATGGATTTTATTTATCCAGTATCTCAAATGTCCAAAATATTCCACTTAAGACAGAAATCAACAAATAGCTATATTTATGAGAAAAGAACAAAATAAAAAGATAACTGCTATTTAAATGATTACACATCCACAAACGTATATAAATACATATTCTGTTTTAGAGGTTCCTAGATATTTCGATTACAATACTATCATAATTTACTATGAGCAAATCAACAGTGCATTTACATTAAAATTATGTTGAAATACAGGAACACCCATAAATCCATGTCCTCAGATGTTAACATTTAATAGGAAAATAGCATGAAACAAATATATATATGTGTGTGTATATATATGTGTGTGTGTGTATATATACATATACATATATACATATATACATATATACGTATATACGTATAGCCCAATATTGTTAATTGCCACATTGTATGAAATTTAATGAATTAACTTCTCCCCCTAAGTAGAATGGGCATGGACATGGCTGAACTGCCTGGGCTTTACACCCAGTCCGGGCACTTTCTGGCCGGGTAGCCTTAGATCAGATAATTTCCCTGAGCTTCAGTTTCCTCATTTGTAAAATGGAGCTGATAACAGTACTTCCTTCATAGGGGTGTGTGAAAACTAAGTCAAAAAGTACAGAGTTTACAATAGTGATTAGCAAAAAAACAAGAACTGAACAAATGTTAGCCTTATAGCAAAAACAACTCATTCATTTGTCCCTCAAAAAGCTATAAAAACAAACAACAACTATCATCTACTGTCTCATAGTTTCATATATAAAAAGAAAGCAATCTCACTAAAATGAAAAAAGTTATTTCACTCTGGACCAGGGAAAACTTTGCCGTAGACCAGTACCAGTATTTGGAAATGTCCATTAAAGACCATAAACATTACTGGCTCACAGGAGAATAAAATCGATGGAGTCTGAAATTATTAGGGATACTTCAATGAGAAAGTAAAATATGAGATGAGATAAGATTGGAAACATGGACTTCATGTGGGCAGATAAAGAAAAATGCATCCACATTTTTCCTTTGAGGTACCTAAGAAACATGTCTTTCCTTATCTGGAAGCATGTCAGTATTGTTTGAAATATTACTTCTGTTAATACCACAGTAGTATTGATTACAATATGTTTAAATTTTCTCCAAAATCACTAGAATATTATGACTGCAATGGTTAACTTTCAGACTTTAAGAATAACAGTTTTGCCCTGGCAGCTGTGGCTCAGTTGATTGCAGTGCTGTCCCAAGCAACAAAGGGTCTTCGGTTGGATTCCCAGTCAGGGTAGTTGCAGGTTGCAGGTTCAATTCCCGCTCTGGGTGCCTACGGAAGGCAACCAGTCAATGTTTCTCTTTCTCTCTCCCTTCCTCTCTCTCTAGAATCAATGAAAAACATATCCTCGGCTAAGGATTTAAAAAAAATAATAATCATTTGGGGAATTTTTATCTTCCTATGAAAACAACTATAGGCATTACTTTACCAATGGTGCTTAGACACTTCACTACAGTATTTGTGAAAAGTACTGTTTCATGGAAACTGAAGAGAACAGGGTACACTGTGTCTTAAAGCAAAGTATCTGTTCCTGCAATTATAATGTAATTGTTATGACTGTCAAGTGTTTCCTCTGGGCGGTGTTATATGTTTATTGATGTTAGATCATTACTGACTTGTACATTCACACAAGTGCTGAATTACTATGGCTCAGCTACTCTTAATATAATACTGTATTCATTACCACACAATTCACTGAAAGATGCCTTTGATCCAAATCTTCCTTTTTTTCTTTTATAAATTGCCCCAGCTGTAGCTTTCTATATTCAACTCTCAGAGTACTTGTAAAACAATATACTATGAAGGTTTTCCACTGGGAAAACTGTATGGATATATAAACTCTATGGCCCAATATGCTAATTAAGCACTATTGTTTTGTCTTGCCTCCCTGTATTATAACAATTCATTTTTATTTAAAATACTAGAGGCCCGATGCACGAAAATCGTGCAAGAGTAGGCCTTCTTTTTCCCGGCTGCCAGCAGGCACCTGGGATCCGGGCTTCCCTCGCAGCCCTGGCTTTGTCCAGAAGGACGGTCTAATTAGCATATTACCCTTTTATTATTATAGATAATAAATTATAATCAGTCAAAATAATTTCTTCCTTCTATTTCTTGAGAACTATTATAGCATTCTTAGTATGTTTTCTTCAGTAATAAGCCAGAACAAATTCTAGTCAAATGAACTTAAAACGCCTGATAGTTTAAGCCTTAATGCAGAGGTAGAACAGTGTGGGTAATATGGTGTAACAGCTAAGCATGAATTACACAGATGGGTGTGTGTTCCAAGCAAGGCTGTCAGCTTATTAGCAGTGAACCTCAGACCCGGTACTTTCTTCCAGTGGTTCCCACAGTGTGGTCCCAGATCAAGGGCATCACCACCTGGGAAACTGTTAGCTATTCACATTCTCAGGTTCAACTCCAAACCTACTAAGTCAATAACTCTGGAGGTGGGACTCGGCATCCTGTGGTTCATGAAGCCCTCCAGGTGATTCTGATCCGTGTTCAAGTTTGAGAAACACTGACAAACTCTGAGACAACCTTTCCTCATTTGTAAGATGGGTTTCCTAAGATCAACCTTGCAAAACCAGAGTAAACAGTTTAGGGAAAAGGACTTTGGCTCTCACACAAGTACTTTTTATCGTTATAATAATAATAATATTAATAATAATAATAATTGATTATTATTACACCAGGGTTAGTTTAGGGTCATATCTGTAACTACTTTTAGGTCTCAGTCTTTTCATCTATAATGTAAGATGTTGGACTGGATCTTTTCTCCAGGATAATTCTTGACATTCAGATTCTCTACTGTGTATTTTGTCCTAATAATAATTGTAATTATTATTAATAATCAAGGGCCCAAATTAAGGGAAATAAGAACATCAAAATGATGAGCTGCTTCCACAGGCTGGGACTAAAGTGTGCTGACAGCCAGCAGTGGGCTGGTTACCAAAATAGGCCGCTGGCTACAGGGCAGGCCCTGAAGATTTGGCCACTGAATTCACAAGTGGGCAAAATGCCTCAGAAGTAATATTTTATCCCCATATAAACGAAGGCCGTGTTGCTTTGATAGTGACAAACGATAGTATGAGGAGAATAAACAGTGACCTTTTAGGTCTCAAAAGACACTGGATTCTTATCCGCACTTAGCTCTCCCCAGAGTACAGGCATGGGGAATTCTCCTAATTGACGTCAGCTGCTGTAAGGGAAGGAATGCCGTGACCTTAAACTTGGCCACTGGTCCACTCTCACATCCAGGAACAAAGCCAGAGGGTTCTCCTGGCAACTGCCTGACATGCTAAATGGCAGGCGCAGCCACTGAGGGAATCCTTTGCTGCCTGAGGGACAAATCCCCCACTGCAGGAAACAGACAAACCGGAGAGATTAGCAGTTTGCCCAGCTGAATCTGGCCTATCCCCTCAGCTCAGAGAGCAGAAAACTTCTAAATCACTGTATTCAGAATCCTCAGCTGCTGGACTGCCTTGGCCTTATAAATGAGGAAAATGTTCTCTGCTAAGTCAAAGGGAAAACAGGAAAATATGATAACTTCAAGTTACATTTTCAAGTGTAGTAAATTAGACAGCTGCAGAAACCATCTTACCGTATTCCAGAAGTCTTAATAATATTGATTAATCGGACGTTTTAACTGTCATTTTTAAAAGGCCCTGCAATCAAAATCGGATCCATGCCTCCTACCAGGCCAAAGTCATCATCTTGGTCCCCTGAACAAGCATGAGAGGTTCCTAATCAACCCCTCTCCCTCTCACTGCACACCCCACTCCACTCTTCTCATCTTACCTAGCAGGCTATTCTAGCCACACTATGTGACTATGTGGCTCCTCTGCTCAAAGACCCCCCCCCCCCACCCTTGACTCCCCAGTGCTTGTAGAACAGAGTCCTGGTGTTTATGTCCTACCTCTGGGAGACTAATACCTGGCCCTGGCCGCCCAAACTCAGTCCCACTCCTAGCCCACCCCACACACCCCTCTGAGATCCTGAGAAGCCACAGTAAACCTCCAAGAGCACCCCTTTCCACTTTACAAAAAAATACCAGTGCCTTTAATATGCTGTTGTCTCTGCCCAGAATATCCTTCCCTAGTTTTTTCACAGTAAAACTTTACTGGTCACACACCACCCCATTCAAATAGCATGTAGTGTCAGGCCTGTGTTGGCTTCCCTGCCTTCCTTTTCTGAGTTCCCACGCTAGTTTGTAGGTACCTCCATCACAGTTCTTAACAAACTATACAGCAATTCTCTCTTTATGTATCTGACCCCCAACTAGACGACCGTTCCAGTCAATGCCTATGTCTCATGTGTTTTATCACTCCCAGTCCCTACCCTTCCCAAATGAGTGCTCAATCCAGATTCAGGCTAGGTACAATCCCAGCTATTTGACAGTTTAACTCCAAGATGAACTATAATAATCAATGGGCACTGACTGCCATAGACACCTGAACCATTTGGAAGGTAGGCAATCCCTTTGGCTTTAACTTAACTATATACAGCTGGATACCTCTTAATTAGCTTGAATAAATTCAGGCCACATCCTGTAATTTAATCAATAGTTTGACGTACATATCCTTGGGCAAATAGCTGTTTGAGTTTTCTTATTACATTCTAAGCCCTTGGAGAGCAGAAACCAGGTCTTGTTCAACTATGTATTACCCACAGCACCTGCACCAGATAAATGTTCAATAAAAGGTTGTTAAATTGAATTCCCAGAATGAGTGGTGTCTTAGTTTGGGCTGCTGTTAACCCAAAACTGCAGACTGTGTAGCTTAAACTACAAACATTTCTACAGCTATGAGGCCAGACAGTCCAAGATCAAGATGCTGGCCCACTCAGTGTTAGGTGAGGGCCCTGTTCCTGGTTTGCAAATGGTCATCTTCCTGTTGTGTCCTCACTTGGAGAAGACAGAGAGGCTCTCATCTCTTCCCTTTCATATAAGGGCACTAATCACATCATGGGGTTCCACCTTCATGACCTCGTCTAACCCTACCTGCTTCCCAAAGGCCCCATCACCAAATAACATCACCTTGAAGCCTGTGGCTTCAACACAGGAGTATTGGAGGACAAAACACTCAGTCCATAGCAAGTTGCCCTATTGATATTCCACCACATCTTTTAATGTTCCATTTGTATATTTGCAAGGAAACAAAGATATTCAATTCAATTTTTAGAAAAGAGTCAAACAGGGAAAAGACATTCCTCACAACATGCCTCCAACACAGAAACACAAACTTCGGACATTCTAATCAGGCAACTTAGTTTAGAGAAGAGAGCACAACGTGCCTTATCCTCCCTTGTTTTGACTGGGGACCCATAGCTGATCCCCATCTCTATTCCTAAAGGGGAGGTTACTGCTAATCTAATCCCCTGCTCCAGGAGGTCGAGATACACAGAGCTTTCTCTCCTTCTCCAAAGCAACACTTGTAAGGAGCCAGGTTGAGACGGGCAGCTCCTGGTCCTTCTGTTTTCTCCAAACTGAAGCATACTGAATTTTAAGAGAAAAATTCCTAAATGAACACAAACCTTTCACTTGATGGGAAGGGTGAGGAAGGAAGATGAGGGCAGCTTTGTACATTTAAACATTAAAAAAATGCTAAAGGAATGAAATAATGCCCAGATTTCAAATAAGAAGAACACTCATTCTAGTTTTGTTTTTGTGGGGTTTTTTTTCTTAAAATGGAGGAGAAACATACTCATAACTTCTCTCTAAACATTTGAGAGTAAAACATTTTTATTAATAAAAAATGTAGGAGGGAAGGAGTAGACGGAGAGGTGGGAGGGGTGTATAATTATAAAATATTTGCTATTTGTTTCATTTGAGAGTTTATGTATCTACTACCCTTAAAGTTGAATTCCACACCAGAAGTGACTCGCCAGTTTCTACCAGTTTTAGGAATCTGACATATGCGGGTGAGAGACAATTTTAATCCCGCTTGCAAAGTTCCTTAAGGTCAGACTTCAGGCATTTCCTTCCTACTTTGAAAGTTCTTGCTTCTTTCCTCTTAATCTTTTTTTGAAGGTTCTCATTGGTAACTTTATTATTTCCCCTCTTCTCTCCTCATCTCTCCTTCCTTCTATTTCATTATCTTCCTTTTCTAAATTGTTTCTTAAGTTCTCCATCTTCCTAAGTGTAGAATTCTGAACTACATCAAAAATACTCTACCCTGAAGATTTTTAAATGTCAACTATGCCTTTTATTGCATAGCCTAGCGTCAATAATTAAATGTAACATTACTGATTCACTTATCCAAACAACAAATATTCTAAGTTTAAAAAGAAATATACACTGCTGGTTCAGCTGTAAAGATAAAATAAAACCTCAGAACACATTCCTACATCATAAAATTGTATCAATAAATTAAAAAGTATCTTGAAACACAGAGAGATTGTAATTTTCTCTGACCAATGCACCCTGCTTCTACTGCACAATCCTCCATGTTTCAGCTTTTACTCAGAAATTCATGGTTGGTATATGAAGCTATGAATTTAATTTCCTGAATTCTATGCAAAAGATTTTCCCCCCTTTTTATCCAAATGTTAAAATATATTCTCTTTTTCTCCACTCCCTCTGCCACTTTTATTCCACATCCTGGTACTCCCAGAAAAGAGGGAAAGAGACCCCTTCCATAGACTCCTCAGGAGGCTCCCGGGGATCCTGCCTTCATTGTGAAAGGCAAGCACTCCTCTGGAGAAAGGTGTTTCCTGCCTGGGTCCCATTTGATTAGTGCTACAGATCCTGTGATGTCTCCACAGCTAGTTTTGTCACTATCTAAAAAAAAACTGTGTTTTTCCTCCCTCCAGGGAAAGTAACACATAATTGAGTCCTGATTTCCAAAGTCTCTCAAAATTTGCCAAGCTCTCCCCTGGGATCTCACTAGAAAGAACCAGGTGTGATCTTTACTGAATAGGAGGGCAATTAGTCTACGGACTTCAGAAAGGCTCTGGGATAAAGCATCATAACTCTGACTGTTCCAGAATCCTCCCTATATGTTCCTTCATGACAAAGCCTCACCCAACAGAAGAGCCGACGGCATCCCAGAAAATACACTTCCCTAAATATCTATTTTACATGTGTCTTTTTAGCTATAATGATCACCTCCATTAACACCCAATGGACTCATTAGTGAATTTAACATGAATTCTTTATTAAAAATCACACATTATCATGTGAAGTGGAGGAAAAAAACCTCATAATAAAATATCAAGCCATTCACTCTTACCCAAAACAAATAAGCTTAGTGATAAAGTTGTCATGTAAAGCTTATATATTACCCTTAATTTATAAGGGGAATGTATAGTCAGTTTTTAAAGTAATTTTTTTGCTGGCAGATTCCAAACTAATATTTAGTTACTAAAAAAATTTGTATGTTAGTACCTAAAAAAGTATAGCATGTTCACATTTGTTTTGTCTTCATATTTTAACAGTGTCATTGAGTTGGAGATAACAGTGCATAACTCCATTTTAACACATGGCAAGGGGTTCATAATGATAGCGGCTGGTCCAACACGAAGTTAACACAACCGGAGTTGATTTCTCCTGCTGCCTATCTCCAAACACATTTATTATTTTCCTGAATTATAAACAAGAAAAATAGCATTTGCCAACAACAACAAAAGTAAACATTGTCCATTTCTTTGGAACAGAAATCATTAGGGACATTTTGACAAAGGAAAGTCAGTCTGATATTCAATAGAGTTTATCTTTCTCTTAACTGTCACATTCGATTGTATAACTGGAGGCCAATAATACAAGTGATGATGATCTGGAAGAAAGAAGCGATCAGCAGTGGAAATGAAATATGTTTAAATGTCCCCTTTATTTTGAAAGGACAATTTTTTGTCTCTAAATAAGTGTCCCTTTCCCAGAATGATGACAATTAAGAAAAAGAACTGTTTCATAGTTTCTCTAAAAATGAAAACTTGCAAGTTTACTAACTCAACAAAGGGTAGATCAAAAGCTCTAATATTTGATCCTCTATATCCATACAAAAATTTTATGACAAGATTTAATTATTGTGGTCTAAGAGAAGTTACATTCAGGCAAAATATGTTTCTGCCCTTTAGAGGTAACAGAACAAAAACACTCACAAATGAAAGACCCATTTTCTAGGCACACAATGCTATAGAGAGGAGAGGCATCGGCCTTCTGTCTCAACTTCTGGGGTTCTCTAACTCTAATGTGCATCAGTCGCCCAGAGGACTTGATAGAACACATGGCTGGGCCTCACCCAGGAGAATCTGACTCAGTGGTTCTGAGGTGGGGCCTGAGAGTTTACATTTTAACAAGTTTCCAGGTGGTGGTGGTGGTGGTGATGATGATGATGATGATGTGAGTCTCGGGATGACACTTTGAGAGCCACTGCTTTAACTCAGTCTCTTACTCAACCACTGTGGAAGCCTCAATACGATATGTCTAATCATTCTAGATGAGTATCTTGTGTGCTGTGTGTCAGTTAGCTTTACTGACAAATAATACCATTTCTTAATTAAAGTATTACTTTGGAATATCTTCATCACCTCTAAGTTGCACACCATTTTTTTAAAGCATCACAAAATTATAGATATTTAATACATTAAAGTATTTTTATATATGCATCATATCTTTAGTTCTTAGGTAACTATGCTATTTGAAGACTTGATGTTAAAAACAACAAAGTATGGATGCAGTGGGCAGTCTCCACCCTCAGGTCTTACCTGTGACTGGTGCATCGATATCCAGCAAATTTTTTTCCTGTCGAAGAATGGAAGCCCCCTCTGTTATTATTCTCAATGCAACACTCTCTTCCAGCCGGCCCTCCTTCATGAGATGTGCCTTTAAGATATCCACACGAGGTTTCCCATCGTTATCAAACACTTCCTTTGCTGTAAGCCGGTGACTTGGAGGAAATGGGACAGCTGAAAGAGAAGAAGTCAGAATCCTACATTAGCCAAAACTCAACAACAAAAGATTCAGGAATAACCACCAGATATCTATCCTAATCACTAACCACCTATTAGAGTATTTTAAAAGTTCCCACATTAAAATGATCAAGGGCTCTCAAGAATTAAAGACTTCCTCTGATTCCAGATGTAATATGATTGCTTGAAAGGAAGTTGGCAGTTATTTCTTGCATCTTGAAGATGCTGATTGACTTAATAAGAAAACAGGATATGTGCTTCTATTAGGCAAAAATCAATTCAGCAAAAGAAAATCTTTCCTATAGATCCAACCATAACCAACTTGAGCAAAGACATGTCTCCACTAGAAAGCAGGCTCCTCCACTGAGACTGGAGAAATGGGAAAAGCTCTGGAGACTAGATCGCCCCTTCACCTGGAGTCACATCGCTGAGTAAATGTATAGACTCACTGCTTCAGGGGAGAACAGGAATCTGAGAGCAAAAAGGCAAAAATGAACAGCACCAGCATTTGTGTGTGTATGTACTGAAGGAACATCATGAACAGTAAGAGGACAGTATGATGTCAGGAAGGAGACACAGGTATTTAGGAATATGGTACAATGACAACCCTCTTACTGTGCAGACCTACACCCAGCCATTCCATCTTCCACACCCCCAGGCCTTCTTAAGGTAAGAAGCTCTTCTACAGCTACTGTCATTCTTCACATCGGTGAATACATCCATTTCTCCACTCATTCAGCTGGAGGATGTTCGGTAAACAACTACAATGAACCACGACAGGACTCCCAGGTCCATGGGCAGAGGTGGTATCATGAATATTATATTTCTGTAAATGGCCAATACGCTCCTTCAGGAAGGGAAATTCATTATTTCTCTATTTCACATGAGGGTTCATTTTTGGACTATTCAAATCTATTAGAAATATCTGAAAGGTGCCTAAACACAGCTTCATCTAATTTTCATCTGCCATATGCATTATGCCATACGCGTAAGAACATCCCCTTATGACGGTTCCTCTCTGCAAAAGTACACCTGATATTAAGGAATAAACCTGGCCCTCAAAGAAGCAAGAATGATGGTAGACCTAGGCCAAGAAATTCTGTGCACTCTAATAGCACAGATTAGTTACGCAAGAGAAGTTAGAACCACTTAAGTGAGAAGAAAAATCAGGAAATGAACCTGTACTAATGGAAGCAAGTTTGATTTTCCTAACAATCCAAGCATATCTACTTAACCTGCTGCCCAAAACAAAGTGGCAGTGGCACACTCCATGGAACAGCGTGTGGCTTTTGTGGTCAGACAGACCTGGGTGCAAGCCCTGGCTCTGCTCCCTCACCAGCTGTATGACCCTGGGCAAGTTAAACATCTTCCTATGGCTTCTGTTACCTCTCCTGTAAAGTGGGGATTATATCTACCTGACAATTGTTATAGTAACTAAAGCAAATAGTAATAGTAGCCAGTATTTATAGAGTGTTTATTTTATGCCAGACAATGTTGGGATAATAAAGTCAGAACAGTAAAGCTGTAAGATGAGTAAGACCTATGTACATGTGTTTATATGTAAACTTATTGAGTCCCCATAACATTACCGTAGGAGAGAAACTTGATGCTCAAAAATAGGAACCACCTTGTCCAAGATAAGCACCTAGAGATGTATACATAGACCCACTGAGTATAATCTCTGACGGTCTGATGCCAGTATTACTGTGTTAACTACTCTGCAGTGTTTCCTAGAAAGTACTTAAAACAGTGCAGAGAAAAAAAATAATGAGCTATTCACATTTTAGAATTGAAATTCTAACAAATACTGAGTAGTGCTTCTTATAAAGACTACTTTACTTTCAAAAATCATTTTAATGACTGATAGTAGAATAGCTTTATAATACAGAACATGATATAAAATAAAAGACAAAATGTCTAATTCCAAAGCATACTGTGAAATTAAAAAAAAAAATTAAGAATAAGACGAAGAGAAGAAAAAAGAGGAAATCTGGTCATTCACCTTGAGGCATTTGGAGATTTTGTTCATCCTGTTTCTTTGTCTACCTCCTTTTTCTTGCCTAATACATATCTACATACCTTTGTTAAGAAAACATGAAACCATTGCAATGGCCACAGTTTTTTAAGTCTTCATGTATGGTCTGAAATTAGAAAATACCTGGCGACTCCTCAAAATTTCCCAGATATAGGATAGGGGTGGAAAGGGGAAAACTTCAGAAGGACACATAGGGTAAAGACAAGAGCTGATTTATTTTTTATTTTTTTAGTGACTTACCAAGATATGAGTTGGACACTGTGGAGGTTTAGGTGACTCTGCAAAACTGTCAGGAAGAATTGTAGGAGAACCAGAGGGAAGGAGGCTGATTTACTGACAGGCATATAAAAGCAGTGGATGTTTGCCAGGCACTCGCTGGCCTTGCTGAACTAAGGAGACCGAAGGATTAAACCTGAAATAGCCCAAGCATTTAAGAAGGTGAGAGGCCAAAGGAGAGCACCCCAGGGAGGCATCACCTTCATGAAGTAGACTTTCTCCAAGTCCCTAGACTCTCTCCAAGGCTAAGATCGCTGCATAACAGATGCTCCACTCTGCACAGCAGATCTCTTACCTCCCATAGTTGCTTATCCTGAGGTAACTGGCTAAGGCAAAACCGCCTGCTCTGAGATACCGGAGCTGGTTCCAAGTAAACAGGAGCACGAAGGGAGAGAAAAGACCAATCAGAAGCTCTGTTCCCAAATGGATGGTAGGGGCACTGATGAGATGGCGCTTTACCAGTGAACCAGATGCAAGGCCTGCAGGGAACCAAGATGGCAGGAAGGATGCCAAAGATCAAATGCAGAGATGCTGTCAGTGGAGAGAAGTTTTCTGGCACAGAAATAAGAGTGGGCTAATATTTGTGTGTTTGTGCACCCTTTGGTTTCATAAAGAAAATACCAGTCTTACAAAGGTCACATTTATTTGCTTTCCCTGTTCACCTGGACTCCTACATGCTGACCGGTGCCAAATATTGAGCAAAAGCTACTTAGACTGAAGAAACCAATGTGCTTAGTAAACACTTCTTTCATTAACTTGTAAAAGTGGCTATGCTTGATACAATAAAATCGGATTCCCCTTCCTTCCTTTGCTCTGAGTATTAGCACCTGCTTTCTTTGCTACATGAGCAGGCCAGGACTCAAAGAATTAAGTTTGTGTGTGCTAGTAAAAATTCAGAAAAACTTGTTGATATTTGGGCTGAAGCTTTCCAAAAACGATTTTCTGATAATTACCTATTAAGTACAGAATATGGTGTTATAATAGACTTCTTAGCAGCATTCTAAAAACAGAAACCCTCTCAGCTTTCTCCACTTCATGATTCCCACTCAGGTGTTCCCCCCTCCCCTCAAATACAACAGCAAAGTAGCTAAAATTCGGGACGTATAAGTCCTTGACTGACTCCTAACACAAACCACCACAGAAGCCTTTAAAAGGCAAACAATATACTTGACTAGGACTGAGTTCCCATGTCAATGATTATGGAAATCTGGCAGAGTCTGATTCCCAATGAACTGGATAAGATACCGCTTCTTTTCTATTTATCGTTGCCACCAGAATTCATCTACCTGATATAGAAACAGGTTACAGGTCTGGGAACCAAAATCATGTACATCCAATATTGGCATCGATATAACAATGACTGAAGTTGTTGGCAATTATTCATTCACCAGGAGAACAGCACATTTCAGGTCAGAAAGCCACATAGCCATGGCCTGAGTATTCCCAGCCCTGGGATATGGCTGACTATGGGGACCATACCTTAAGGGAGAGTCAGGGGTCTCCTCCTACAACCTGGGCTGGGTCAGTTCTAGACAACCACAGTGTGCCTCCGTAGCCATGCTGAGCCACGTTAGCCACTACTGAAGGGATTCCTATTATTTGATAGGAAATATTCAAGAGCCATTGTCAACGGTGATGCCTTCACTGGGAGGAAAAGCAGGAAACCTGCTGCCTGACCTCTCCCCAGAAAGGCTGTCATAAATGCTGACAAGAGAGAATCACATAACTTCAGAGAACATTTAGCTGAGTGATTTTTTGAAATCTTTGTTTTGCTTTCAAATGATGTTTTTTTCTCTCAAATAAAATGACATCTGAAAACTCAAGTATACCCAAAGGGAAAAAGAACCAAAAGCAGCTTGCTTGCCTCCCTTCTCCTTTAGGATGGCTCACAAAATCTTGGGGCTTTTTGTGACAAAATTAGAAAACTCCCAATTTAGACTGACCCCTGACCTCTCTCATATTTAAGAGGAAATTGAAGCCCAGAGAGAGGATAAGTGAACTGTTCAGGGTCAAAAGCTTCGTCAGTGGCAACACCATCACTCATCTTTCAGTCTCCTGGTTTGTATTCCAGCACTTTCCCTTCTAGATCTGCTCTGGCCAATACGGACTTGACTAGACAGGTATGGCTGTTCAACACGTGGAAAATGGCTTGTCCACACTGAGATGCACTTCAAGTCTACAATAGGCACGAAATTTACAACACCTCAGACCAGGAAAAAATGTAAAATATCTCATTAAATATTTAATATTGATTACACACTGAGATAATAAGATTTGGAAGATACTGGGCTAAAGAAAATGTATTACTACAACTAACTCCAGCTATTCCTCTTTACTTTTTTAATAGAGCCACTGGAACTTTTAAATTTGCATAAATGGCTTGTATTAGATTACTGTTGGCCAGTGCATCCTTCTCAACAAGTAAATGAGAATAGAGTGAATGGAAATTGTATTCTATAATCTTTCTTCTTTTCCAGCTTTGGTTCCTGTAAAACTTCCAACAATCTCAAAACTGGCTGCAGAGTGGAATTGCCTTTAAAAACGAATTATGCCCAGGCCCATCTCCTGGAAACCCTGGCTTGACTTGGCTGGGGTGGGGCCAGAGCAGTGGCACGTTTTTAAAGAAATCCAGGTATAATAATGTAAAGTCCAGATTGAGATCCACCGACCTCTACCATACGTAAAGGCATATAAAACACCAGGTAGTTCCAGATGTATCATAGAATTGTATACCTGAAACCTATATAGAAATGTATTAACCAATGTCACCCCAATAAATTCAATAAAAAATAGAAAAAAACACCAGGTGGTTTAACACCCCCAACCCCCCGAAACACGGTCCATGTCAATCAACCACAGCAGATGTAATGTCTTTGCAAGTCCAGACATGTCTATTTCATCCCTCCCTGTAATCTGAACGTGTGCAGGAACCGCTCTTGTCCCATATATCATGTGGCTACTGTCTGCACAAGGGCTGTCTAAGATCTTAGGTCAGCACATGTTAAGAGAACAGCTTAAGGATATCACATGTCAGAGGCAACTTAAAACAAATTCTGGCCTGATGTCCATATTGACACTCCTGCTATTCCCTCCTGGACATTTGTGTATGTCTCAAACTATGATTCTAATCAAACCATGTTGTTTTAATCAATCAATAATCAAGCACCTATTAAGTACTTATTCACTACTAGGCAGTGAGCCTTGTGAGAAGTGAATGGCAGAGGACAAACATAAGCAGACCAGACTCTGAAGAGCTTACTATGTGGAATAATTATTAGTGTGTGCTTGAAATGGCTGGAAATGTGTTAAACTGCAAAACCAAAGAACAAAATTTAAAGAAAATAAGAGATAATGTAAGCACTAAGGAAAAAAAATGTCTTTATCTACCTTAACCAGTTAACTGCCATGCCTCCTAAGCGGAAACCATCCCCATTTCTTCCATATGCGCCGGAATATTTACGAATTTAAGTTACCATAAATTTTCTTTACAAACCCAGAGATGCCACTAACAAGTCTGATTTTAAAACTGGGCGACCAGAGTTGATATGCGAGGTTTGTGGCTATCGACGTGACTGGCATGTGGGGGAGGTCTTGTGTCTATAGATGCTTGTGGAGTACAAAGGGTAAGGTTATGCCTAGGCTCCTAGAAACTCTTAGATGCAGTTGCATGTTTCTTTTGTCTAAAACATAGAATAAATATCTAATTTTTCAGATGGCTCCAAAAGATGAGGTTCTGCCTTTAAGGTAAGTAATAAAAAATAAAACATGCTAGCTATAAGATACAATATTACAGCTAAAATACACATAAGTAGCTCCATTATCAGTCATTTAAATACATGAAATCTGATGCTATTTCTGAATGAAGAGCGAAGGGATCTGCAAAAGGAAACACTAGTGGCTTTTCACTAAATTTTATTTGGATTCAAATATTAAGCAAGCAAGTAGGTTTGACTTATATTTTTAGGGGATTGAAAAAAATTCTATCAGTATGGAGATACATGTTCATCCATTCACATAATGTTTATATGCAAAGATATACAAATTATGTTGTGAAGGAGAGTTTAAAACTTCACCTCAGCTAGCCTCCAAGAAAAACTGTAGAAACTTATTAGGATCCTACTTATGCTATTCCTATAGACACTCGTCACTTGTTTATTTGAAAGTCTCTGACTTTCATTATAGATATTAATGCCTGTTAAATTAAAATATCCTTGCCTATCTCAAGTGTGGCTGAATATTGATCTTGCAAACAAAAACATCTGGTCCCGCTTAAGCTAAAAAAATTCTTCACATCAGGTGTATAAGTAAAACTCCAATTTATTAATTAACTGGTACGGGTTTGTTTTTTGTTTTTTCCTACTGCTATGATGACCTTGTCCATCCTTTGCAAAGACCTCTTTATCACCCCCCTCTGAATAGTACCATGCAAATCCTGAGCCTTAAAATGTGTTCATTATTAGACACAGTGTATGTACTGATCATTTTCCTAACAAATAATAGCTCATTTGGTTGTCCTGAAATTTACATGCAAATATAGCACAATGGTATTTTATGTAACTTCTCAAAGGTGTTAATAAAAAGGCACTATGGTACTCAAAGCATTTGTTAAAATAGGTGATCTTTTTTGCTTTGGCTTACAGAATTTATATTATACACAGTACTTTTTTAACCTAAATCTAAAATGTGCTACAAGTAATTCTTTAATAAAGATAAGAAACTAATTTAAAAATTACTGTTCTAACTATAAGGGATTAATAAATAATTAGTGAAAAATAGTACCTCAATAGTACAACTAGAGAATTTTTTATTATCTACATTTTAAAATAATTTAAATATGCTTATTGTTCTATAGTTGCTCCTTATTCTTTGCATATACAGCTTTTCTCATTCTCTGGCCACTATGCAATGAGTCTAAAAACTCAAGGACATGGGAAAGGGTGACAGTCCACACCCCCTCCACAGTAGTCTTGGGTAGTTCTATCAAAAACATCCTTTTAAATTTTGATTCTTTGGTTAGTTCATTTAATTACTAGAAAAATTGCAAATGGGTTACATAATAAATTATGTAATAATGATTCAACATGAAAGACTGAGAAAAGTTTTAAGTGTTTCAAAATATTTCAGCATTATTAAGAACCTCATATAAAAGCTGATTTTTTGTTGTTAAAATATAAAAGTTATAGGCACGAGTCCAGTGATTAACATAGGAGCCACTCCAGTTAAATTATTTTATACATGTACATGACAAAAACAAAATTATATGCACTGGCTTTGATATGTGATATATGATTGATATATGATATATATGATATATATGATATATGTGATATATGTGATATATGGTATATGATATATATATATGTGGTATATGGTATATAATATATGGTATATATGATATAGATTAGGCTAAGAATTTTAGTTAAATATTAAATGTTTTAATTTAAGTTAAACTAAATACTTTAAAATTTTTAAATATATAACTGAAAATGTGTTGTTTTATAAGGGTTTACTCTATAGTGGTTTTTAAATTTGAAAATGTATAGTCAGCCTTGACACTGGCTCAGTGGTTAGAGCATTGGCCTGAGCACTGAAGGGTTGCAAGTTTGATCCCCTCAAATATATTAGATCTCTCTACTCAATGAAGTGATTACAGCAATATTTTCAGCAAGAAGTATTTATACTTCTAGAATAGCAATCTTACAGTAATGTATAAAATTCTACTCACTAGGATAAATTTAAACAGAGGGCATTTTATTTGTTTATTTTTTGGCCTTGAACAGTTTTTTGTTTTTTGTTTTTTTTTTCTGGAGCTATGTCACAGGAACAGATTAAAATCAAGAAGCAAACAAGAAATTTTAAGGCAAGTAAAATTTATTTCCCAAGTGACTCAGTCCCTTTGAACATGATAATTATCCCTTAGAAATGAAGAGTATCCAGGGATGCTAAAACTTTATTAACCCAAGACGCACTTTACTATTCAGAAAACCTCAGCTCAATGGCCTAAGATATGAAATATAAGCAAAGACTTTACCTATATTTGAGTTGAACTATTTTATTAGCAATTCTTTAATAAATAAAAACTTTGGTAATCTCTGAATTAGAAATACCAAACCTGCAACATATATGTGCCATCTCAGCCTTCAATCCTAAACTTCTAAGTTGATATGAAAAAATCAATCTATGCCCACACACAACTCTTTCCTTTCAAGTTCATCATTCAGCTCTAGATGCCTATGTATTTCTATGCACACATGGCCGCCCACGGTCCCCTTCACCTATGGTTAAAACACCTACAGGCATCAGAATAACTTTTGTAATAAATGAATACACTTTCTTTTCTTCAAAAGGTTTTGGTGAAATGGCTAATCTATGTCCCAAATGATATGGAATAATGTAAATCCTAAGTGGCAGTTAAAGGATGTTACTGTGTTACCATATTTGCATATAAACACTGATTGTTTTTTAAAGAATAATAAATCTGGCAAACAGCCTAATACCTGTGTGCCACGGTACAACAAAGATCAAAATTATTTCACCTCAGAGTCATTCTCCCAAGAGTCAAGGCGGGAGCTAAATTCCCAGGTTTGTATTTAATTCCTCCTGCCGTGGCTCAGTGCTCCCTACTCCCCAGAGGCTCCGTAGTGAAACATCAGGTCCTCTGGGCCTCTCCATGGTTCAGTAATACTTACACTGTTTGCCCCATTCTGATAACCAGACTGCTCTCATCCACTCTCTCCGGTCCGCCCTAAGAACCATCCACTCACATGAATAATACAGAAGCATACAGAAGGTCCCAATGCTCACCCCTCAAATGTATACTGCCTGAATCATAATCTTCACATGTCTATTTAAAAATTAGAATACTTTAGTGAATACCATCTACAACTGTATCCTCTCAAGCTTCATTTTCATTTGTTTCCTTTAAAATGTACATCAATTTTGATTTTAAGTCAAACGTGAATGTCTTAATCTACCAAGTGGAAAATGGCTACTTTCATATAAAGTTGCAACAGACTGCACTCCCTTCCTCAATAAAGAACCACCCCTAAGAGAGATTTTTTGCTCTTATATAGGGCATATTTTTGCATAGAAGAAATTCTCAAATAACTAGGGAGACAGATTGCTGGGATTACAATACCAACTGCAAATTTATAGGTAATGGCAAATCTCACTCTTTAAATGAACCAATCAACTTCACTATTCCCAAAACATCAGATTAAGTAGAATGATTAACACTCAAGTTCTACTGAGAGTCTAATCCAATGGTCTGACATTTGATAGATGTTCACACAATATGTTTCTGAATGAGTTAAAAAATAAACTTTTTTTTCTCCTCATTCACTCAAAATTTGAATACAATTTCTGTGGTACTAGAAATAGGTTAAGAAGATAGAATTTTTTAAAAATGGCCTTGTTCGGATCTAAAAGTATGTAATTATAAAAAGGATAGTCAATAGCCAAAATAACTCAGAAAATGACACCTTCATTTAATAAATGTCTCTTTTGCAATACTCATTACAGAAAAGAGACCATGGGTGCCAGATGGCAGGGGGGGGCAGCTAGAGGCTCATCCCCAAGATGAAACAGATAGACACTGTCTAAAGTGAGCAACAGAAAAGTGCAAAGGGAAGGGGGGAAAAAGCCACCAGAAAAGTTGGAAGTACTAAATGTTTTAATGCCATATGTGAATACAGGGTCATCAATAAAATGTGTTATTTATGATGTAAAATTGACCCAATAAAAATAATACTACCTTGTTAGAATAATGCTTGGGTGCTTTTAGCTCATCAAGGGCTATCCCATGGAATTTCAGAAAGCAGTTCAAATATTTCCTTTCAAAATAGCATTTTTCTAGTTTATAAAAATGCTATTAATATATACTTACAGAATTTAGCTTCCATAAGAAAGTGCATTTTATTAGACTAACATTTAATCAGCATCTCTAAGTGTCAGAAATAACTTGGGAGGAGAAATGCCTCCTTTCCCCTCTATTTAGAACCTGCTCAATGAATTATCACCCCCACTCAGAGCAAATCCAAATCTTACTAGTAGACACAAATGAAAAATTTATTGTGAAATGTAGCTTTCAAGAATACCTAAAAACTAGGTTATCTAACTCATGCTAAGCACACAAAGAATGACAAACAACATAATCCCCATGATATATGACTTTGGGTTATGGTTCCCCAAAACATCCAAAGAGTTTCAGTTCCTTAAATTTGTCATTGTCCAAGTTAAAGACACTCACTTAGGCATGATGGTGAGTCATTTACACAGCACTGTGAGTGTTTTCCTTAAAGTTACAAGTGCAGAGTTCACAACTGGCAGACTAGAAAGATGGCATTTCTTTATTACCACAACATTTAAAATAATTTCTTGCCATAGTTTCCTACTCAAAAAAGAATTATGATTAAATACAGAACTACAGGTTATACAAATTTAAGATATAGCATATGTCAGATGAAAAATAATGCACACACACAAATCAAATGGTGTAATAGGGTATATTACTCAATGAATGTGCGCGCACGCGTGCGTGTATGTGTGTGTGTGTGTGTGTGTGTGTGTGTGTGTGTGTGTGTTTAAGTCCCATAATATATGATACTGCTCCACTTATTCAGAGGTCTGATCCCCATCATCCTCACCAACCACAGCTCAATCACTCACCCAGAGGCAATAAAAAATTGAACATAGGTGAGAACATTCACCACAAAACCTACATCCCCTATTCCACAGGAAAGAAATGGAACCTTCCCAATAAACTAAAGAGAAAAGGATGGTGACCTAGCATAAGTGAGCATTTGTGTATACAGTTCCATATTTCACAAAAATCCTAGGGATATCAGGGCATAGTCATGGTGTTTATGATGATATACATTCCACATTTCATAAATGTAACTTAGTCAACAATAACAGACAATACACTCTGTTAAAAAGAGGAAAAGATGGACTATAATTTTCATATATTTTCATTAAATACAACTTCAAATGATTTAATGTTTAAAAGAGATACATTCACTCAAATGATCATTTCACTTTCAGTGAAATGTCTCCTCCCCTAATCATAACACATAAAGGTTTATATATATAGCCAATTCCTTTTGAAATAAAATTCAAATTGTGAAAAGGTCCACATTCCTAATAGAGTACATTCATTCATAATGAAACTCAACATAGTCTTTCATTTGCTAATATTCTATATATTAGGTGTATTCTTGAAATGATATGTAGAGTAGGATTGGGGAAAGAAAAATGTCAGAGATTCTATTCATTACATTACCGCAAACAAACTAACTAAAAGCAACTTTCCTTTATAAGCCTAACGTCTGAGAACGTAGAGAAACCTCTGAAGTTTTCTGATAATATTCTTCAAAACAAAATGGTCAAAAACATCATGATTTTTTAGAATGTCTACATTTGTACAAAGAAATAACTTTTACTTTGCAGTGACGGCTTCAACAGTGCGAATTGCAGGAAAAGTACGAGAAATGTAAAAGAAAGAAGAAAGAAAACAATTGGTTTACCACCCGAGGAAGACAAATTTGAGTTCAGCTCACCAAATTGTCAAATTAGACTGTATTTTTTTTTTAAAAAAAAAGCAAAATCTTAAATAGCATGTGAATTTTACTAGAAGCAGTTTCCCACAGGTATTGGCAATACTTATTCCCCACATAACCAAGGGGGACCCAATTACTACTCTCACGCCAAATGATAAACAAAATAAATGATAATCAGTCCCCAACCTCTTCTGAACTCCCTTACCTCTAGACTCTAATTACTATAAGGGTTTCTATGCACAAGAGACAAAAACAGTCTGTCCTAGAAGCAAAGACAGAATCTTGAATTTGATTCTCCACAAGAGGCCATTTCAGTTGCATTTTGCCAACAAGATATCTCCCCCTCCCCCTCCTCCTCCCTCTCTCTCTCTCTCTCTCTCTCTCTCTCTCTCTCTCTCTCTTTCTCTCTCATCCAAATAATTCCCCCATCTAGATACAGCTATTCAAGTAACAAAATGTTCTTCACGAATAAATACAGAACAACGTGGATCACTATAGAAACTACCTACTGGCCACAAGATCTATCACCACCTCTATATACAGGCAACAAAGGAAGAAAATTACAGAAAATTACATGGCAATCATCTATATACATAAAAGTCTAAGCGACCGACTAACTGGCTGACTGGCTGACCAGTAGCTATAATGCGCACTGACCACCAGGGGGCAGACGCTCAACACAGGAGTGGAAACCACAGGCATGGAAACATGGAACAGACTGATGAATCTCAGAGGGAAGAGGGGAGGGCGGGAAGAGATTAACCAAAGATCTTATATGCATACTAGAGGCCCAGTCCACGCACCGGTGGGGTCCCTCTGCCTGGACTGCACCCTCTCACAATCTGGGACCCCTCAGGGGATGTCAGAGAGCCGGTTTCGGCCCGATCCCCGCAGGCCAGGCTGAGGGACCCCACCGGTGCATGAATCAGTGCACCGGGCCTCTAGTTTATTTATATACATTCACACAGTAAGGATACAAAGTTAAATCATCAAGAACTTGCCAAAATTATATTATGTAAAAGTCAGTAATTAAAGGACAAGCATTTAAAGAAATATATTTTCCACAGTATGATTACTGAAAGGAAACACAAAACAAACAAAAAATAAAGAAAAACTGAATACTTTTAAGAAAATATACAATTATCATTAGGGAGGAAACCAAGCTATAGAAAGCATCAAGTAAATAAAAGGGTTTGTGAAACTGTTGAAATCCTATGGCATTGTTGTATGCTGCACATTTTTCTGGGGAGAAAGTCCACAGTTTAATAAGATTGTCAGAAGGTCCTTGACCTAAAGAGGCTAAGATTTCTGCCTCTCAAGGCTTCCTCGCCATTAATATGGTAACCATTCCAGTCTAGTTCCTCAACTATGCTCTTCAGATTATTAAGATAACTAGAGGCCTGGTGCACAAAATTTGTGCACTTGTGGGGTCCCTCAGCCCAACCTGTGCCTTCTCGCAGTCCGGGACCCCTGGCTCCTTACCACCCGCCTGCTTGCGGCTCCTTAGCGCTGCCACGGAGGTGGGAAAGGCTCACACCACCGCCTCTGCGCTCACCAGTCATGAGCCTGGCTTCTGGCTGAGCAGTGCTCCCCCTGTGAGAGAGCGCTGACCACCAGGGGACAGCTCCTACGTTGAGTGTCTGCCCCCTGGTGGTCAGTGCGCATCACAGTGACAGGTCATTTTGCTGTTCAGTAGATTTGCATATTAGCCTTTTATTATATAGGATGGTCAGAGTATTTCTTCAAATCCTTACTTATCGCCTCTTAATTTATTTTATCCCAAAACCCAGTGGTCTGGCCATGCCCAATTATACTCAATACTCTAAGTATTCCAAGTAATTGCATACCTTTCTTCAAGCTTTTCAGAGATAAGAAGGCAGAGGGGCTAACAGCAGGAACTCAGAAGCCAGGTTTACATCCCAGCTTCACCAAGGGTATGATCTCGGGCAAGTAATTTAACTTCCCTATGCTACAGTTCCTGAGTCTGTAAATCCAGGATAAAATACACTGATATTTATGAAGTGCTTGGAACATTGCTGGTGTAGTAAATAGCTCATAAGTAGCCGCTAAGATCAATAGTTACTATGGTAACCAGCAAGTACCTTGCTCACCTCTTAAAGCATGCCACCTCCTAATCATCCCTATTCAAATGTCACAACTTCAGAAATAACCCAAAGCCTGCTTTCTATCTAAACTCCACATCCTGGAGTGTCCAATGCTTTATAAAAAGTCCTTTGATTACCAAAACACGGTTATTTCGTTGTTGTTTTCTTACTCTGTGTTTGTTTTGCATTTCTCTTTGCCTTTAAAACACAAAGCACTTGCTGCCTGTATTAATTTGCATACTTTAGTACCCAGAAGATACCACACAAATCATTGAAAAGTTTTATGCTAAGTTCAAGAAATATCCATAAATCTGACATTATGTACTTAAATATCATTTAATGTAACCCCCTATTTTTCTAGTTGAAGAAACTGAGGCTCAAAGAATGAGTAGTAGTGATAATAACAATTAAAATAATAAAATATTCACGGACACATAGTACTTCCTATATCCCAGACACCATTCTAACATCTTATATGTGTTATCTCATTAAATCCTCACAAAAATCCTGTGATGTGGATACTACTTATCCCATTTTCCATGTGCAAGAACTGTGGCACAAGGAAATTAAATGCCTTTACCAAGTTCACACAGCAAATAAGTAGGGGAACAGCGGGGTTCACACCAGGTCCCCAGGCTCAACGCTCAAGTGTTTTTGTCTTTTTTTAAAAAACAAAGACAAAATAAAACATACCTCTATTGTTGAAAGTATTACATATGTCACCTTTTTTCTCCCATTTACCACTTATAGTTCATCCCTGCCCCCTGCCCCAGGCCTCCACCACCCTATAGATCCAGAGACATGGAAGCATCCAGAGTTGTGCTTTTAATCCTTGCTCTAGTGCAGTGATGGCGAACCTATAATACGCATGTCAGAGGTGACATGCGAACTCATTTTTTTGGTTGATTTTTCTTTGTTAAATGGCATTTAAATATATAAAATAAATATCAAAAATATAAGTCTTTGTTTTACTATGGTTGCAAATATCAAAAAATTTCTATATGTGACACAGCACCAGAGTTAAGTTAGGATTTTTCAAAATGCTGACACGCCGAGCTCAAGAGGTTTGCCATCACTGCTCTAGTGTCTCTAGGTAAGAGGTGACTTCTAGTGACACTGGTATACCACAAGAATTTTTAAAACATGCAATACCTGACTGTTCAGTCAGGGGCACTGACCTCTTTTCCCATAGATTGTCAAACAAAAAGAGAATGACAACAGCTGCCCGGCCAGAGTGGCTCAATTGGTTGAGTATTGTCCTGTGCACCAAAAGGTTGCCAGTTCGATTCCTGGTCAGGGTACATACCTAGGTTGTGGGTTCTATCCCTGGTTGGGGCACACACATATAGAAGACAACCGATCAATGTTCTCTTTCTCCTCTCTCCCCCTCCCTCTCTTTCTCACCCCTTCAGCTCTCAAAGCATGTCCTCAGGTGAGAATAAAAAAAAGAAAGAAAAGTCAAGTTGACCTTTAAAAAAAGACAACAGCCAACACAACAATAGCCGTCTGGTGTGAATTAATAAAAATTATCTCTATTTGTTTTTCAGATTAAAAAATTAATATAATTTTTGGTGTGCCACTGAACTTAGTAACTAGTTTTTGTGTTCCATGAGATGAAGAAGGTTGAAAATTGTTGAACTAATCCAATAATTCAAAGATAATTAAAGGCACAGCCCAAAGTACACATCTAGTTCTCTGGAATCCCTGGAAAAATGACCTTTCCTTTAGAGTTTACTATTCCCTACCCTGATAAATACAGCAATCATTCAAAAACATTGTCTAATGATTTACTGATACATGATTCACATCTCATCACATAATTCTATAAATGCAGTAATATTTATCCAAATGCAGTTCATTCCTTGAACATCTTATTTAGCTTTTCTGTTTTCTTATTTAATGGCTCCCAGTTTGAAAAAGACTAAAGTATTACAAGGAAAATTTGGTTCACTCTCCAGCTTGTAAAAGGCACAAGCTTTTTGTTGTAATTTGGCTTCTGAGGGCTTGGTCCAAAGTATTTCCACATATGAGTTCTGAGTGTGGGTTCTAGCCAAAGCCCAAACGTTTACCATCAATGACTATCAGCCACCTCTCAGACTGGCCTGAGATTTTGTCTCAAGTTTGCGTCCCAAATCTTTACTCCTTAAAAGGCTGATGAGTCTTCCGGTCATTGACAATCCTCAGAAAATTTGAGCAGAATGAGCTCTAAATGCCACAAAATGCAGTGGTCGTGAATTCTGAAGTCCCTAATCACCTATCTTCACATTCTGACTTTAACAGTTAGTATCCTTAACCCCTAGAGTGCCAGGGAGCGCCATCGCGCACCTCCTGTCTTTCGCCAAAAGTGCCGGGAGTAAAATCAGCAAAAATGCCTTGGCAATTTTAGCATAGTTCCTAGGATATTGGTTGGCACTCAAAGTTAAGAACTCCTTGAGAAACCACAGTTCCCTCACCTGTAAATTGGAGATATTTACCTCTTAAGAGGCTGTTGAAAGGATAACAACGAGACCATACTTGCAAAAGTGCTCAGTGCATTCAACTTGGTATGAAGTATGAACTCAACTTTAAGTATACATATTTTTATTATTTGTTATTATTGTGCTTCAGTGAATTCCCATAGGATATATTTTTGTTTGTTTTGTATGCCAGTATTGTGTTGTATCATCAGAAAACTCTCATTTACATACTGCACATTATTATCTCAAAAAACCCTGAGTATTATATGAATGTTTGTACCATACAGCCTAATAGGAAGGAATTTAATCTTGCCAGCTAACATTAAATACGGCCCCAAGATGGCTGTCTGATTGTAGCAGGATAGTAAGAACCTAGGAAAATTCCTGAGCAAGTGGAATGAGGAAACTGAGACAAAGAAATTAAACAAGGCCAAACAGTTTGGGCAGCTAGCAGTCAGCTTATGAATTGCAAGATCCTGTCTTCCCCAACCAAGGACACTTAAGAGCAAATGGTTTATACCTCTCCTCTCTAACCAGAGAATACATAGCTTAAATCATCATGGCCTGGGAAAATAGAGAACAAAGAGCCAATTAATGCCATTTGTGCCAAGCTAAACCCAAGGACAGTTGAAGTCCAGGGGACAAATAACAAAACCCCCAAAAGCATTTGGATGGTATCACTTGAAAGGGGAATATTAGGCAGGAAAGAGAGCTGCTAAGGCAGGAAGAGGGGAAGGAGAAAAAAGGGGAATTTATCTCACCCACTGAACAAAGAAGTCAGCAGTCTTAGGACTTGCCAAGATAAAATCGCCAGATGTTCTCGTAAATTCTGGGAAAAGCTGCTACAATGTAAAAGGGAGACTTTGAAATCTAGCCTATCTGGCAGGGGAACCTTGAAACCTATAGGGGGGGAAAGCATAAAATCCTTCAAAACCTCCCCTCCCCCCAGGCAGGCGCTCCGACTAGCTGAGCTGTCCATTTGTACTTTATGTCAAGTGTATTCTTAATAAATCCAGTTGCTCTGCTTCCTTAGTAAGTTTGCTTCCTTTGCTTCAACACTGTTTTCTGTCATTCTTCTGAATTCTTTTTTTGCGAGCATGACAAGAGCTGAGGAGGGGAGAGCCACCTCCAATGAGATGGCTCTCCAGGAACATATTCTAGAATTGTATTCATCATATGGGCATATAAAAAATTCTTATTATCAGTATAATGGGACTTCAGTGGAAGGTTTAGAGGAGCAATTCACATAGAAGCCCCAAAACCACTGGGCATTCCAAAAACATCAGCATTTTTTTTTAATTCTCCCCAAGGATATGTTTATTGATTTGAGAAAGAAAGGAAGAGAAAGAGGGAGAGGGAGAGAGAGACATTGATGTGAGAGAAAAACATCGATCAGTTGCCTCCTGCACATACCCCAGAGATCAAAACCACAACCCTGGTATGTGTCCTAACTAGGAATCGAACCTGCAACCCATTTGGTGCACAGGATGACGCTGTAACCAACTGAACCACCCAGCAGGGCCCAAGAATATCAGACTTTATGTTTACAGAAGCATTTTAGGTTCTGGGCTAATAGACATTTTATAAAAATACATTTTCAGGGGGGAAATAAAAGCTGTAGAATGTCTATGTTAAACATGGTTAAATGAGCTTATTTATGTCAAATTTTCTGAGATCTGAATGTGCTATTCTATCTTAAGACTATCTAGGAGGAAAACCAATCATGCCTCATTTCCCAACCTTTTTCCCAAAAAAATCAGTCTTCATGAGACACTATGTTTTGTGAAAGCCTACTCTAAACAAATAACCAATTCAACTATTTTGACAAAGTGAGTCAGTCAGTTCACACAGACATGAATACTTATTAACAGAGGATATCAGTAAAATTGGACCAAAATTTAAATCAAAATTATAAACATGTTAGTTTTAGCTAAAGACATAGTACATTTAGCTATCAATTTCCAAACCAAAATAAAATTAAAAGAATGGGAAACCTGACATTTACTCATATATTTATTTATTAATACTTGCATCATACTGAATGGTGTACTGCCATACAATAAAAGTAAACATCTTTTAGTCTATAATACACATGTTTATTTTATGGTTTATGACCACAGCCATCTAATATTGGTTTAAGTTCAATGTGGTTTAAAGATACTAAATGGTATTAGGTGTCTTCACATCAATAATGGATAAATAAATTCCTCATAAGCTA
Source organism: Myotis brandtii (assembly GCF_000412655.1). Classification (NCBI taxonomy): domain Eukaryota; kingdom Metazoa; phylum Chordata; class Mammalia; order Chiroptera; family Vespertilionidae; genus Myotis; species Myotis brandtii. Next base: position 208,646 of record NW_005353698.1, on the reverse strand, counting down.
TCTCAATTCAAAATTTCTCTACTTGTGTTAATTAGACTGCTCTATTAGACAGTGAGAAATGTCATTTGGAACTAAGAACTATTTTATGAATATAAGACTTCCGACTTAAAAAATTATTAAACATTAAAATGCATGTGTACATGCTTTACATTTTAAACATTTCTTTTTATATGTATGATTTAATTCAATCTTCCCAATAATGCTATGTGATAGGTATAACTATGTTCATCATTTTATAGATCAAGAGAATAATAACAATGAGTTCACATTACATGTTGAAGACAGCACAGCTAGTGTGGAGGCCAAGACATAATCCCTGAGTCTTGACTCCAAATCCCATGCCCTCTCTACTAAAGCTCAGGACATTAATCTGAAAATTCCTGCAAATTGTAGGTTGTCAAAGGCAGGTGCTATTTTTCTTTAAAATGCTAATTAAGGAAGAAGGAAACCAAAGAAATCCAACCAAAGGAAAGAAAAGCTTTGCTTTTTGACAGACAGGATGTGAGTCTTTCTCCCACTCTCAAAACCACTATTTGGCATTCAAGATCTGTGACTAAGCAGCAAAGCAACCTTTAAACATGTCAGTCAAACAAACACGGTCAATTATTCAAGTGTTTACTCAAACTAATTACAATGGACTTATGTTCTCAAATAAAAGAACTGCTCCTTATTTCAAGGACTTGCATTAAAAAGTATAGGTAATGCAGTTGTGGTTGTCCCAGGGCTCTGGACCCCCCACTACTTAGGTTCAGCTCCTTTTTCTGCTACCTAACAGTTCTCCATCTTTGGATGATTAATCTCACCATGCCTGAGTAAAACGTGAATGATAATAGCACCAACTGCCTAAGGCTATGGTGAAGATTAAGAAATACATGTCACTAGAGCGATGACTGACATGTGGTAAGGGCTCAATAAGTGCATACTATTATTACTGTGAGACTTGTTAAAATGAGAGCAAAAACAAACAAAAAATAGAGTAGCTCCCAGAATTGTGATTTACCAGGAAAGAGATTAAGAATTATTATAGGCCTTTACTCCCAAACCACAACATACATTTGGCCTCAGTGTTGCTAAATGTCGCCATGGAGGAAGTTCTATTTCTACACATTAGATAAACAAAATTTAAAACTCAAGAATGTGACTCCTCCCATAGCAGAGTAACTTGCAACAGCTCCCTGTAACTGGCCAATGTGACCTGGAGAGTGATTCAGGTAAGTTACTTGATGTGACTAGCCAGCAAAATCGCCTGACAGAACTCACTGAAATAACCAAAGATCAAATGCAAATAAATCCATATTTTGCTATGAAAGTCTCATTTGGATAAGCTCTGACTGCATAGAATTGCAAAATCATTAGCACACTGGATAGGCACAGGCCTACAACTAGGTATAACAATTTTCCTCCTAGTCATTTCCTTCATTTTCATTTAAAGTAATTTAATTCCTTAACTAAAATGAAAGAGAAGATATTAGAACACAATTTTTATTCTAATATCAAAAGCAAGTGTTTTTATTCTTAATGTAATACAATGTAATCAAGTGTAACTATGTACTTCTTTGCTAAAAAAAAAACAACTCTCAAATTCTTTTATTAGATTTGGCTTGTATATACTTAACAGGTTAAATTTGTATCACCAAATGTAGAGGATCTTTTATTAAACAAATATCTTAGTTAAAAGAAAAAAATCACTAGGTCTTGAACTTTTGTGCCAACAATGACTATCAAATAGAAGAATCTAATAATGAAGGTGCTTTTTGAGGTGATTTTTTTGACTGACTCACATATGAATGCAAAGGAAAGACATTTCACCATTAATAACTTATACAGCATTACATATGATGTCTCTTTGGGAAACATATTTTTTCGTCATTGTACCATGTCAGGGAAATAATAACATGGTCCCCAAATGAATTTCAATTATATAAAGTACTAGAGTCCTGGTGCACAAAATTTGTGCACTTGGGGTTGTCCCTCAGCCCAGCCTGTGCTCTTGCAGTCCGGGACCCCTCACTCCTTACCACCTGCCTCGCTGCTCCTCCTTACCACTCAGCTAGCTGCTCCTTAGCGCTGCCATAGAGGCGAGGCTCCTGCCACTGCCACTGCGTTCGCCAGCCATGAGCTGGGCTTCTGGCTGAGCAGTGCTCCCCCTGTGGGAGCTCACGAACCACCAGGGGGCAGCTCATGCATTGAGTGTCTGCCTCCTGGTGGTCAATGCGCATCATAGCGACTGGTCGTTCTGCCATAATGGTCACTTAGGCTTTTATTATATAGATTTCCTCTCCTTTGCAGAATGAATGACATTGTCCCAAATTAAGGAACTGGTAGTGATAACAAACGAGCACCATTACACTTTTCTGAATCCTGTATTTTCTTTACTTTTGCTAGCCATGGGGCTATAAATTATATTTAACCAATTTAACTGATCACAATGTTGTAGGTTCTGCATTCCAAAAACATATGAATCCTTCAAAACTACACTCTAGAAATGCTCATTTGCTGCAAAATGTCCTGTTGATAATAGTCTACTGCTAACATTGCCACATATATCTATAGAAAATTGTATCTGAAAGCATTTTGCAAGTGAAGCTACTGAAGAATCCCTTTCCTAAGTGTTATCCAAATACTAATAATAGACCTTCAATAATCAGGGAAAATAATGTTTCAATAATCATACAAGCACAAATCAATTAAATTGTACTAGCTCTAAGAAATATTTCTAAAATATGTTGCAGGAATTAGTTATAGTATGTAAACTGAGGCCAGACATTCTATATGGATTTCACTGATCCCTGGAGCACTTTGCTCTGGTGTAAAGAGTTTTGATTACTTGAGTTTGAGACCTGGATTTCCCGCAACCATATAAAAAAAGTGTTTATTGTCCCCATTTGACAGATTAAGAAAAAGGTTAAATATGATGTCCAAGTTCACGCTAACATTAAATGACACAGTTTGGATATACACCCAAGTAAATCTGGTTTCAATTCTTTGCACTATATCATGCTAAACTACCTAATTTATTAAATAAAATTGCTATTCAAAGTATCTTTCTGAAACATACTCCATTTTTAGACTACCAAATCTAATTCTGTCTCTATGCTGAGTGAATGAGATAGTGTGAAACATTTACTGGTCCTCAAGTTAGCAGGCTGATAGATTCAGGCAGAAAGGTTCAGGCAGGGCTCCGCAACTGAAAGGCTATATTCAACTTCACTTTTGAATTGCTCAGTATCCTTGTTTGTAAAATGAAGGAGAAAACCAGAGGCTCCAGATCCCTTTCTATTTTGAAAATACAAGCTACATAGAGGCTTTGCGTATTCGCCTCTGATATAGTATAACCATTTCATCTGTTTATTCAACCCCAAGGGCACTCCCCAGGCTACAGTTGTGGAAGGAACACTTCTAATTCAGAAGTCAGTATAAGGCAGCCTGTGCATTCAGTTGTACAATGTGGGTATTGCACAAAGTGTCTGGATGAGTCAGAAGCTGAAGCCAAAATTCTGTCTCCACTGAATGAGTCAAACCTTGGACCTTTTCCACTTCCTACACAGGGTGGGTGTAGGCCAACCAGTGACCCTTGGTGATCCTAAAGGGATGTACACGTTAAGTAAGGACTGGTTTGTTGAGGTGGAATAAGAAAATTAATTTGATGGTTCCACTACTCCTCTTGACTTCTGGAGCTTGAGGCTAATCCCCCTTCTTGAAGAAGAGCTCATCAAAAAGAACACTTAGCAAATAAGCATTGGTGGAAGGAAAGGGAAAATAGAAAGAAATGGGAGAGTTATTAACTACTCTAAGAAAAAGTCCTTAAAAATTGCATTATTTTAGAGAATTTTTTGGGGGGAGTTAATATGTGGAAAGTTAATATGTGAAGCATACTCACCCGCCCTCATGTTAAACTTTTTACCTTCACTTAAAAATTAAAAAAAAAAAATTGTTACACCCAAGTTTTCCCATAGCTCCTCACTGTATAAGGTCAACTTTTGTTTTCACAAACACTAGGAAGGCTGAATAATAATTACCCACAGTTTAAATTCCTTTCTAGAAACAATTCATTTAAAGAAAACAAACAAACAAAAAAATAATGTGTAACAATGGAAACTATAGTTCATCCAATATCCAGATAAGATAGAAACACAATAAGAATATTTCAGCATTGGGGATTAAACTATAAAACTGCTCTCTGGGAAAAAGAAACAGAACTAATGGAGTGAATGGATGTGAAGAAAAAAGTGATAACTTTTCGGAGCTGAAATGGGCAGAATTATACTTGGAAAAAAAGTCTCAAATCAGACATATACAATCAGCAGGCAACAAAGAATGTTCTCTACACTACATACCTTCCACAGCTTTTACTGGATACCCATGTGCTCCTTTATATCACAAATAAACACAAGGGACTTTAAGAAACATCTGCTGAAAACTTGAGTGTATTCATTCATTTAAAAAGCTTTTGTTAAGAGCCTATTATGTGTCAGTCACTGAGCTAGATATTGGAGAATCAATGTTAATATTCCCACTTTGCTGCATGGCATAAGAATGGGGAATAATGGTTAGACTCACTGCCACAAATCTTGAAATGCTACAATTTTATCATTTTGTGCTTAAAATTTCCCTAAATATTTTATCAATATATCTGGAAAATATGCTATTTGAAGAATAATTTGAAAATCCATTAATAGTGTGGGCTCAAGGGATGGAAAAATATCTTCCAGGCAAATGGAAATGAAGAAAAAAAACGCTGGGGTAGCAATACTTATAGCTGACAAAATAGACCTCAAAGTGAAGGCCATAACAAGAGATAAGGAAGGCCACTTCATAATACTAAAGGGATCGATACAAGAAGAAGATATAACTCTGGTAAACATATATGCACCCAATGCAGGAGCACCCAAATACATAAAAAAACTCCTGGAAGATAACGAGGGAGAGATCGACAACAATACAATCATAGGAGGGGACTTTAGTACCCCACTGACATCACTGGATAAATCCTCTAGAAAAAAAAAATCAGCAAGGAAACAGCAAACTTAAATGACTCACAAGATCAGATGGACTTAATTAACACTTAAGAACATTTCACCCCAAAGTCACAGAATATACATTCTTCTCAAGTGCACATGGGACATTTTCAAAGATAGACCACATATTGGAGCACAGGCAAAGTATCTTCAAATTCAAGAAGATTGAAATCATATCAAGCATCTTCTCAGACCATAATGGCATAATATTAGAAATAAACCACAATAAAAACAATCAAAAAAATTCAAACACTTGGTAGCCAAATAACATGCTATTAAACAATGATTGGGTTACCAAAGAGATCAAAGAAGAAATTAAAAACATCCTGGAAATGAATGACAATGAAAACACAATAATCCAAAAATCTATGGGACACAGTGAAAGCAGTCCTGAGAGGGAAGTTTATAGCTCTACAGGCTTACCTCAAAAAAGAAAAAGGAAAAATGGTAATAAATAATCTAACTCTATAACTTAAAGAATTAGAAAGAGAGCAACAAGAAAAGCCCAGAGTGAGCAGAAGGAAGGAGATAATAAAGATCAGAGCAGAAATAAATAACATAGTGACAAAAAAAAAAAATACAAAAGATCAATGAAACCAAGAGCTGGTTCTTTGAAAGGATAAACAAGATTGATGAACCTCTAAGCCAGGCTCACCAAGAAGCAAAGAGAGGGGACCCAAACAAACAAAATCAGAAATGAAAGAGGCAAAATAACAACAGACCCCTCAGAAATACAAAGGATGGTTAAAAAATACTATCGACAACTCTATTCTAACAAAATAGACAACCTAGAGGATATGGATATATTCCTAGAAAAATACAACCTTCCAAAACTCTATCAGGAAGAGTCTAAAAATCTCAATAGGCCAATAACTATGGAAGAAATTGAAGCAGTCATCAAAAAGCTTCCATCAAACAAAAGCCCAGGGCCAGACAGCTTCACAGAGGAGTTTTACGAAACATTCAAAGAAGAACTAACACCTATCCTCCTCAGACTATTCCAAAAAATTCAAGAGGAAGGAACACTTTCAAGCTTATTCTATGAAGCCAGCATTATCCTAATACCAAATCCAGATAAAGACAACACAAAGAAAGAGAATTACAGGCCAATATTCTGCATGAACATAGATGTCAAAATCCTCAACAAAATTCTAGCAAATCGGATCCAGCATTACATCAGAAAGATCATACACCATGACCAAGTAGGATTTATCCTGGGGATGCATATATGGTACAATATCTGCAAATCAATAAACGTGATACATCACATAAACAAATTGAGAGATAAAAATAACTTAGTCATATCAACTGATGCAGAAAAAGAATTTGACAAAATCCAACACCCTTTCTTGATAAAAACCTTCACCAAAGTTGGAATAGAGGGATCATACCTCAATACAATAAAAGCCTTATATGACAAACTACAGCCAACATCACACTCAATAGGCAAAAACTAAAACCATTTCACCTAAGAACAGGAACAAGACAGGGATGCTCACTTTCACCACTCCTGTTCGACATAGTACTGAAAGTGCTAGCCACAACAATTAGACAAGAAGAAGAAATAAAGGTATCTAAATTGGAAAAGAAGACATAAAACTGTCATTATTCACAGATGACATGATACTGTACATAGAAAACCCTAAAGACTCCATCACAAAAGTATTAGACTTAATAAATGAATTTGGCAATGTAGCAGGATACAAAATTAATGCCCAGAAATCTATAGCATTTTTTACACCAATAGTGAACTTATATAAAGGGAGATTAAAAACACAATCCCATTTACCATTGCACCAAAAAAATTAAGATACTTAGGAATAAACTTAACTAAGGAGGTAAAAGACCTGTATATGGAAAACTACAGGACACTGACAAAGAGATAGAGGAAGAAATAAACAGATGGAAGAACATATCATGTTCATGGATTGGTAGAATCAACATCATTAAAAAGTCCATACTACCCAAAGCAATCTACAGATTCATTGCACTCCCCATTAAAATACCATTGGCATATTTCATAGACCTAGAACAAACTCGCCAAAAATTTATCTGGAATAAAAAAAGACCCCAAATAGCTGCAGCAATCCTGAGAAACAAGAACTAAGTAAGAGGGATATCAATAGCAGATATCAAGCTGTATTACAAAGCCACTGTTCTCAAAACTGCCTGGTTCTGGCATAAGAACAGACATATAAACCAATGGAATAGAATACAGAACCCAGAAATCGACCCAAACCACCATGCTCAATTAATATTTGACAAAGGAGGCAAAAACATACAATGGAGTCAAGACAGTCTCTGAAATAAATGGTGTTGGGAAAATTGGACAGATACATGCAAGAAAATGAAACTAGACCACCAACTTACACCATACACAAAAATAAACTCAAAATGGATAAAGGACTTAAATATACGACGGGAAACCATAAAAATACTAGAAGAATCCAAAGGCAACAAAATCTCAGACATATGCCGAAGCAATTTCTTCACCGATACAGATCCTAGGGCATTGGAAACTAAAGAGAAAATAAACAAATGGGACTACATCAAAATAAAAAGCTTCTGCACAGCAAAAGAAACCAGCAACAAAACAACAAGAAAGCCCACTGCTTGGGAGAACATATTTGTCAATGTTATCTCCGATAAGGGTTTAATCCCCAACATTTACAGGGAACTCTTACAACTTAACAAAAGGAAGATAAACAACCCACTAAAAAAATGGGCAACGGACCTAAATAGATACTTTTCGAAAGAGGACATACAGAAGGCCAAGAGACATATGACATTCTCAAAGTCACTAATCATCCGAGAGATGCAAACCAAAGGACAATGAGGTACCATCTCACACCTGTCAGAATGGCTATCATCAACAAATCAACAAACGACAACTCCTGGCGAGGATCCAGAGAAAAAGGGACCCTCATGCACTGCTGGTGGGAATGCAGACTGGTGCAGCCACTCTGGAGAACAGTATGGAGTTTCCTCAAAAAACTAAAAATGGAACTCCCATTTGACCCAGTGATCCCACTTCTAGGAATATATCCCAAGAAACCAAAAACACCAATCAGAAAGGATATATGCACCCCTATGTTCATAGCAGCACAATTCACCATAGCTAAGATTTGGAAACAGCCTAAGTGCCCATCAGTAGATGAATGGATTAGAAAACTGTGGTACATCTACACGATGGAATACTATGCTGCTGTAAAAAAGAAGGAACTCTTACAATTTGCAACGGCATGGATGGAGCTGGAGAGCATTATGCTAAGTGAAACAAGCCAGTCAATGAAGGAAAAATACCACATGATCTCACTCATTCATGGATAATAAAGACCATTACAAACTTTTGAACAATAATAGATACAGAGGCAGAGCTGCCTCAATGTAATACCTTAATCAATAAAGAAAATAAATAAATTAAAAATAATAATAATAACGTGGACTCACAGAATAAGGAGGAAATCAGTTTTTAAAAAGTGCCTCAGTAAGAAATGTGTCAAATACACCTAAGTTGATGATAAATATCCATGTACACACAGCCACAACACAGATCTTAACAGGAAGGCACAGAAATGCCTAAAATCATAGTAATAGACAGGGAGGAGCAAAGTAGGTTTACAGTTGTGTGTACGCAAAACACAGAGTTTATTCTTGTATTCTTATTAATAATTATTGTATTATTTTCTATATGGACAACAATAAACCTACTTTTATCCCACCCTGTATTTAAAGAAAATCTGAAGGTAAAGTTAGTGATTTAAAAAGTACTTAGAATATTGTTGACATTATTTCCACTAAAAAACAACAACAACAATACACACTAATATTAATGCCTCAATGACGGTCAGTAGGTATATCTGTGACATTTCCAAATCATACTTCCTAATAAAACCATCAATATTTTATATCCATATTCTTCTACTTTAGAAAAGATCACCCAACAATGGACAATACATACACGATATTTTAATAAAGTATTTTCTCCCCTGAAAAAGTATTTTACAGTATAATGAACATTGCAGATAAGAAGAAATAGAGTTAAAAGTGAAGCATTATTTTCAAGAGACAGCTTTTAAATCAAATCTTAAGAATATTAAAAACTAGCATGGAAGGAAAGACAAAAGAAAATTAATCTCTTAAAAATAATCAGACTGTGATGGTAAAACGTCATTATTAAGTTAAACACACATTCTCTCTTTCATGTAACTTTTAGTGGACCAGCCTATAAGAAAATACCATTTATAAGTTATTTCAAAAGGGAAATTAAATCATATTATTTGAAACGCTCTATGGTGAACAATAAAATTTTTATTCCTCAAAGCTCTATTTTCTTTATATTAAAGCAATCTGAAAAGCAGTCAACACCTAGAATGAAATGAATATTCAACACATGTTACAGTCTTCAATACTGGCGTCTTGGGAGAGACCAGTTTAACAAATGTATTTCATATAACAATGCAGACTGATTTTTAAAATGTATTCTTTAAGTTGTAAAATGAAATGAGAGAATTCAAACTAAAAATCAGATTTGCAAATTTCCTTCATTAACAAGTTACACAAATGCATAACTTTATAGCATTAAGAATGGAATTAACTTTACATGAAATGTGGCCAAATGAATGTTATTGAACATCCATAATGATCATTTTCCATGAAGTTAAATACTTATAATCATGAGTTTTGATTAGCATGCTCTGGTTTCTTGCATGCCATGTTATCATTATAATCAGAAAACTGAAAGGAATTTTCTCCAATTAAACATAAAACAGATGATCACACTTAGAAAGGAAACATGTTTCATTGACATAAGACTACAAATATGTATGAATATCTTTATCATAAAGGAAATTCGATTATTTAGTATCCTAATTTTCCCAACAGACTTAAGTTGTCAAATCCTTTGAGAGAAGTTCAAAGAATTCATAAAATAATATTATGTATAATCAATGCTTCGGGTTTTTTCACCATTACTTCATACATGTTTTGGGTCTTCTTTTCCCTTTTGTTCCTTCTATTTACTACAATAATAGCCCAATGAGAAATGGAAATTAATCTATGCCTATTTCACCAGAAACATTTCTAATTTTATTTTAATCTCCTAAATAGCAGTATTGACACTGAATTTTATTTAACAGAATTACTGAGGCTTCCTCAGCTGGCCATTAATAAGTTTCAATAAGAAGATCTAGCCTTTCTGATACTCAAGGAAAAATATAATTGCCTCGGTTCAGCTGCACTGTGGAAACAGCTTTTTTTTTTCCCCCTTCCTGGTGTCATTATTCTTCCCATCTACTACATGTAAATTCAAGACTTCAATTGTTTTACTTCTCCAATTTCCAACTGACATGAGGATAGCATCTGTTGTCTAATGTCACTCTTCCACATTCTCTACCAATAACTCATATATACTCATACACAGTCAGGGGTTACACTACACATTCATATTAAATTATGCCATGTATGCTAGCCACTTCAGTAAGTTTGATAAACTTATAATTTACCATAATACCTGCATTATAAGATGTTGCTAAACTCAAATGACCCCCTTTGCCTTAAATTTCTCCTTTGGTTTTATTGAGATTGTTCTATTTGAGTTAAACCATGAGAAAATCTAAGTATTCTATTCCAAATCATTTCACATCAGTCTTGTACCAGAAATTCCAGAGAAGAGAAAATTTTTATTATAAAAAATGACATCAAATGGAATGAACCGAGAGGTCACCAGTTCGATTCCCAGTAGGGGCACATGCCCAGGTTGCAAGATCAATCCCCAGGAGGTATGCAGGAAGCAGCAGATCCATGATGTTTCTCTCTCATCAATGTTTCTATCTCTATCCCTCTCCCTTCCTCTCTCTCTAAAAAAAAATCAATAAAGGAAATTAAAAATTCCTCCTATGAAATGACTTGCTTCTTTTGATTCAAGGTTTCATATATATTTTCCACTAGTTGTGAAGTGGTAGAAAGCACTAAATTAACTGTACATTGAATGAAATATGAAATGCGGTAATAGAAGGCTATCCAAGTCATACTATAGTGCTACTTATAAGGGACTCTCATGGAATTATATGAAACTGCATCTGTGGTTGCTATATGTAAAATAGATATAAGTCTGTTCATATTAACATGCTTTGTAAAACATTTTAAATCAATCTAATTATTTTTAATTTTTGTTTACTGGAGTTTCTAAAGTTTGTTTCAAACTTTACTCATCATACTTTGAGAATTAAAAGGCATTCTACGCCCTAACCAGTTTGGCTCAGTGGATAGAGCGTCGGCCTGCGGACTCAAGGGTCCCAGGTTTGATTCCCATCAAGGGCATGTACCTTGGTTGTGGGCACATCCCCAGTAGGGGGTGTGCAGGAGGCAGCTGATCGACGTTTCTCTCTCATTGATGTTTCTAACTCTCTATCCCTCTCCCTTCCTCTCTGTAAAAAATCAATAAAATATATTTTTTTAAAGGCATTCTAGTTAGCATCCCTTCAGAGATACAAACAAGCAAAAGAACCCCACAATTCCAAATTGAAACTCTAAATCCAATGCTTATCTTTCTAAAAACATAAACATATCAGAGATTTCAAGCAGCCTACTTTTTGAAAAGCCACATACAAAATAAGTCCAACATAGGCACCAGGCACATAGAAATGTAAGGCGAACCTGTGGTTCCTGAGTGCCCACCCTTAAGGATGACCGTGTAACACCTGAGTGGACACATTTCTAGTAAATAACAATGTTCACAACTCCAAACATATTTACTATACAAACATAATATATAATTGCATCACCTAGTAACTTTTTAAACTGCTTCAAGGAGCACAACTCACTTCTCTCTGAAAGCAAAGGCATGTCTTAGTCACCACCTGGCAGCCAAGATAATTTAAACTTCACACCTACTTTCTCTCCTAGACTGTGCTCTTCACACTATCTAGACACATGTAAAATAGGAAACACCCACCCAAGAGGAGATGTCCAATGAATCCTTAATTTGTTATTGTTTTCTTTAGAGATCTACCCTATTGAATTTTTCTTATTCCTTCTCATAGATATAAAACAACCTTTAATTAATTTTAGGAGCCCAGATTATAAGTGACGTCTGAAAGACACTTTAAACCATCATAAATATTTATAAAACTTCTTAGACCACTTAGGAAATCATTGCTCTGTTAGTGTATATTACTTTAGGAGTCATTTGAAGTAACAGCAGTACCCTTGCATTTATCATCAAAGATGAAAGGAGGACCCAACATTATAAGGCTCACCAGTTAGGCACAGTGCTGGATGCTTCAGCACATACAATCTGATCAGATTCTTATGACAAACATCTTCATTAGGGAAAGCGAAAAATAAATAGTAGGTCAGACAAGTCCCCTTTTTAAATAATGGGATAGCACAAATACTGGAAATTGATCTTCTACACAAAAATAAAAGCCTAGAGGAGTATTTTCTGGATAACACTGGGCAAAAAAACTAAACATCCTGGGATTCTTTTCCTTAAAAGTGAACATCAAGAGAATAATATTGTAAAAAAAATTATTTAAATTTCTTTATTTAAAAATACAAAAAATGCTTATTAACATTTTTTATGTTTTCAATTTTCTCATTTCAATATACTCAGCCAATGCTCTCTTGTAATTACTCAGATGACTGCCTGTACTTCTGGTTCAATAACATGTAATATTAAGGATGAACTGTTGAGAATTTTAAAATCTGTACATATGGGAATCTTCACTGTTAAAATCTGTAGTAGTTACTTATTCTGATACATCACATATCAAAATTAATCCACTTCTTCTAACAGCCACTGCCAGCACCACCACCACCAGGACCAGTAAAACAAAAACCAAACCTAGAATAAGCTATAGTCCAGTGATGGCAAACCTTTTGAGCTCGGCGTGTCATCATTTTGAAAAACCCTAACTTAACTCTGGTGCTATGTCACATATAGAAATTTTTTGATATTTGCAACCATAGTAAAACAAAGACTTATATTTTTGATATTTATTTTATATATTTAAATGCCATTTAACAAAGAAAAATCAACCAAAAAAATGAGTTCACGTGTCACCTCTGACACGTGTGTCATAGGTTCGCCATCACTGAGCTATACCAAAAAAAAATCTCCAAGACTTATTCAAGAGCTTTTGTTAATTTCTCTTTTCTTTTTTCTTTTCTTTTTTTGTCTTTTATTTCCTTCTTTTTCTTTCCTTTTAGTGTAGAGAAAGAGCCACTTAATTTAAAAAATATATATGAGAAACATCTATAATAATAAAAGTGTAATATGCTAATTAGGCCAGACGTCCCTCATGACATCCTCCCAGACGACCTTCTGGATCAAGCCGGGGCTGCAAGGGAAGCCCGGGTCCCAGTTGCCTACTGGCGGCCAGAGGGAAGCCCGGGTCCTGGGCGCCAGTGCTGGCAGCCAGGGGAAGGAAGGCCTACTCTTGCCCGAATTTCTATATTTATAAAGCCTAACCGACCAGCCGACTGGCCGGTAGCTATGATGCGCACTGACCACCAGGGGGCAGACGCTAAACACAGAAGCAGAAACCACAGGCATGGAAACATGGAACAGACTGATGAATCTCAAAGGGAAGGGGGGGAGAGGGCAGGGTGGGAAAAGATTAACCAAAGATCTTATATGCATACTATAGGCCCAATGCATGGATTTGTGCACTGATGGGGTCCCTTGGCCTGGCCTGCGGGGATGGGGCTGAAACCGGCTCTCCAACATCCCCCGAGGGGTCCCGAATTGTGAGAGGGCACAGGCCAGGCAGAGGGACCCCACCGGTGCACAAATTCGTGCACTGGGCCTCTAGTATAACATAAGTGGACAGAATTCATTTCCATACTGAACCAGATATCCAGCTTTTAAAACTTTCCACCCCTAACTCCACCCCAAACACATAAAAAATACGTTCAATAACAATGGGACACTAAAATTGCTCTTTTTGGTCACTGTTTTTCCAGTCTTTAAAAATAATATCACACAAAATATTAACTTCATTTTTCCCTCATTTCTGTATGCTTGAGTAAATATGCACTAGAGAAGGGCACACCTTATACTCTTCACATTGCCCAACATCACATATGGAAATCAGATTATTTTTCCCAATTGTTATTTTATTCCTAGGTCATGACCACCTATTGGCAGGTATCCAGGAATGGATGATTCATTGCACTGATGGAAATGTGGTTCATAAAAATACCATTTATATCAAAGATAGGCAATTGTAGGAGGATAGAATGAGGACCTACTCTTAAACAATAAAAAATATGAATGAATAATATTAAAAAGGAATATGCTCAAGCCTATTTAAACACAATCATTCTTGTTCCAATATCTCTGATGAAAGATATGTTCTACACTGAAATATAGATATCAAGCTGGATTAGCTGTAAAGACACACACAGTTAAAAATTTTCATTATCTATGCCTATCATGGAGGTCATTGGTGCACATAATCCAAAAAGTATTTGTATATGAAAGATAGACATTTGTGTATCTCTGATAGTCTACTAATGCACATTATTTTCCATAAAATTATCAAGTCATTCTGTAAAGTCTATTCAGGTCTGTTTGCCCAGGCTCCCAAACTTGTCAAACTGTTCCCACTAACGCCTGCATTACCTCCATGCAGGAGATGAACTAAGACATCTCTTAGGCTAATGGAAAGATTGGCTTAAATTTGACCTTGGCTCTCTCTTTATAATTAGCTGATTCATTCCCTAGGGGAAAGAGGTAATTAACTTACTGGGTTCAGAACTTCCTTAGGAAAAAAAATGTAACTGACTCACTTAAAAGGGCTTTCCTTTTTTCTGAAGATCTAAAGCAATCTCAGCTTTAGATAGAAATGATAATTTATAAAATTCTTACAAACATATTAGCTACTTGGCTCCACACAAATAGCCCATGACTTGGTTCAGGCCAGAGAGACCTAACACACAGATAGGATAAATGTTAATGGCAAAATTATAATGGCACTTACTAGATAAAACAAAATTGGAATTCAAGTTTCCTGACTCTCGATTTAGTTCTCTTCCCCTGACTCCACAATACTATGTCCATAAGAATGTTATTGCAAACATTTATAGTTTCGAAACATTTCCAATTGAGGCCATGTACTAGCAAAGCAATTCCGGACACACATATAAAAGCATCCATTCCAGAAAAATCTCTATGAAATGAAACCTTTATTTTTCTCTTCAATCTCCTTCCACAAACCAAAACTTAAACATTTCTCAATAACACACTCTTAATACAATAACACTTAATGTAATTATTTAATATTATTTTAATAGCAACACACCAGAAACAACATATAACTTTGCATCTAAAATAGTCTCTTATTTGCCATACAAAAATACAAAATAAAATAAACAAATATAAATATAAGCATCTTCTTAAATAAGAATGACGTTATTTTTCCGAATTGCCTAGAAAATGAATGATCTCCACTATCTTTAAACACAAATCTATAAAGTTATTCCTATAGGAGAAAAACATTTTCAAAGAGAAAACAAAATATTGAACTGATAAGTACTAATAGCCTAAATCAAACTAAAATTATGAAAATACCAAAAACTGAAATGATTAAGAATAGTATGAAAGATATGCAGCACAAATACTTATACGTTGGGTGACCAAATAATTTATCATCTAAATCAAGACATTTTGGGGAACAAAAGGGGTGCTATTAATAATTACACTGAGACAACAGCCATAAATCGGAATTGTGCTGGGAAATAAACAGGATATATGATCCCTTTAATTTTATGTCTTCACCAGCTGGATTTTTTTCAAGGATTCCTAAGCATCTTGATTTCATTTTTTTTAGGTCAGAATTATTTTTCTCTTCAATCCCTCCTACCCCTACTTGTCTTTTATAATCCAGGAAAATATTAGTCCAACCACTTAACTCCTTCTTCTCTACATGTCCAATTTTGTCTTAACTAGGGCAAGAAACATCTATTAGTCTGAAATCCCCTTTACAAGCTATTACTTCTACAATGGCAGCTTTATGACCTCTGTGTTTCCATTTCAAAATGTCATGGCCAGAGCCTGGAGGAGAAAACAGCAGTCTGGTTTGTGCCTGAACTCATACACTGCTCTGTATTTAAAATCACCTGAAAGTGGATTTTGAAAAAATCTCCTATAGCTAACTTCAGGTAGGTACATGACAAATGTAACATTTCCTGAAATTCAATATTCGAAATATAAGGAAAGTTGGGCGGTGGGGGGTAATAAAACTAGTCAATATTACAAGTAAGAGGTTTCCCTATACAAAGTATGGTTAGGGTTTCTGAAGACATTTTCGTTAACTATTCATGCTTAGAGCCTTCCAATAGTTTCTCATCTTTACAGAGTAAAGCCCAGGCCCTCACAAAATGTTATATGATTTTCCCTCCCCCCAACCCCTGCGACAAAACCGCTTTGGCCCCCCTCTCTTCCCATCCTCACCTAGCTCACCAGGCACCAGACAACCCAGCCCTCTGCGATTCCCAGAACCACCAGACATGCAGCTGCCTCAGGGATGACAACCTTCTGGCTGCAATACCTCCCATGTGAGCCCTCAGCCTACTCCCTCACCTCTGGAGGTCTTCCTCCAATGTCACCTCTACAAGACCTTCCCTGACCACAATATTTAAAACTAAACACCCCAGCATTCCATTCCCATCTTACTTTGTAGCTCTATTTTCCTCCATAAAAATCACTATTCAATGTACCATGTCTCGCTTAATTTTTTTGCTGTCACATTCCCACTTAGAAAGCAAGCTTCATGAGGACAAAGATTTTTTTTTTGAATGTCCTCACTACTGTGTCTCCAGTGCCTAGAAAAATGATGTCACTAAAAACTAAAAACAAAAAAACAAAAACTCAATAAAATACATAAATAAGCTAATAATATAAGACATGTAACACTAAATGCACCAGGCTCTACATACTGGCTGGCACATTGGTCACACATCCTCTACAGCCTTGACTGCCTAAAGATGATTTAAAATTTACTAGCTGTCTCTGAAATACAGAATTCTTTGTATTTCAAAGAATTTATTGGTTCCAGAATGTTTTTATCAGTAACAGGTTAAGCAAATTATAATTTTATTATGTGTTTAAAGTATATTTCTAAAAGTAATATTAAACCTATACATTTTATGAGAGTTAAGGGGAAATTAAAAAAGAAAAAGATTCCTTTATGTATCTTATATATAAAATACAAGTAAATATACATAAAATACTGATAGAAAAAGAAAGACCTTCCTTTTTGTCTCTGAAACATCTGACATAAATATAGATTTAATAGTGAGTATTCTGTGTCAAACTATACAAAAATGCAAATATCAACATCAAAAACATTGGTAATCAAATTTTCAGTTTTCCCCATCAAGATGAATGAATGCATATGAGGAAAAAAATGATATACAAATACAAAGTTTGTATTTGCTCTGAATAAAAAAATATGTATTGATAATAAACTTTGCTTTAAATATTGTCATATTGATGTTGACACACCTAAAATTTTGAAATTCTAACATTAAAATAATATTAGTCTTCTTTCCATGTGAAGAAAACCTTATAGATATTGGACCTGAGCTTTCAAGGATCTTAATATAGTTGGTGAGCAGATTTGTGCTGAGATGGCTCTGCTAAGGTCCGAGTTGTGTACTTTCTGAGAATCCAAGCCCCACGAGCGCGTACACACACACACACACACACACACACCTTCCTTCCTTTATCCTTCCTAGTTGTGATTACATCCACATCTAGGCAAAATTTCTCAAAAGTGATAAAATAAAAAAATGAGGTCCTCCTGAAATCCTGATGTGCTTCGTTGGGAATCAACCACATATTTTAATTGCTCCAGCTTCCTTGAGATGGTAACATAATGACCCAAGTCAGAGGCAGCAGACCATTGCTAGGAGTAAGCGTTTTGTTAGATAAATGAGTTCCTATAAGGGTCCTTTCCAATACTGTCAAAAAAGCAAAACCAGTTATCTCTAAATCAGTGAACTCACCAGTTTGAATATCATTAAATTAAAGTTCCAAGTGAACCGCCATGTTTCTTGCACTATAGTTATTAGAAAGTCCTTATAACCTGGTACAGCTTTCTTAAGCATGGTTTTATTCAAATATCTAACATGGAAAGGTCTTCTGTATTAAAACAAACACATATATTTGAAGGAGGGTGAAATGTTTGCATGATTTTTTTTTTTTATGTAAAGCCTAAAACTTCAAAATGTTTTCTGAGGTACAAGGGCCTCTCAGGGCTGTCTCTCTCACAACCCATTCACATCATTGTCCTCTGCAGCCATGGTGTCTTCTAATAGAAACCCTTGAGAAATATTGACATCAAGAAAAAGTATCACTTCAAGTAGGGATATGACAATAGACATACAGCTACAAGGCTGTGTGTAGTTCAGCAGAATTATTTTTGTATACGATGGACAGTGCATTGTATCAAAGATGCAAATGTTTACAGTTCCTTTAAAAGAAATCAGGGTCTAATAAATAAGCATTCCAAATAAAATAAACATGGTCCTATTGATAAGTCCAATGTTGAAAATGCAAATGTCTATAGGGTAATGGTATATAGGTATGTACATTCATACATACACACACAGAGAAACACATTTACCTATTACATATATATTTATATTATACACAGACATGAATTATATTACTTAATAAAAATCATATGGCCCAGCCAGCGTGGCTCAGTGGTTGAGCGTCGACCAATGAACCAGGAGGTCACAGTTTGATTCCCTGTCAGGGCACATGCAGGGATTGTGGGCTTGATCCCCAGTGTGAGGCGTGTGGGAGGTAGCCAATCAATGATTCTCTCTCCCCATTGATGTTTCTATCTCTCTCTCCCTCTCTCATACTCCGTAAAATCAATAATAAGAAAAAAAATGTATGATTGTGGGAAGAAAGAAAACTCAGACCATTCTTAGTGCCTCTTAGGAAAATAAATGCTCTTCAATTTCTTAAGAGATTGATTGGGTTATATGTAATTTAAAATTCAACAGAATCTTTCCCTTGTATTTGATCCCTGCTTTCTTTTCATAATCTGTAAATTCTTCCTTCTTGTTTCATATGCAGGATTGCGTTGTCTTATTATGTTGTCATAGTTATTCATTAACTATCTCTCACTCGATAGTGCAACTGTTTAAAAGGTAAGAAATACTTTAAGGATCAGTGGATATTTAAATTAGTACCTCACACACAGAAGACCACTCAGTAAGTATTTGTTTGATTAACTAAGTGAATAAGTGAAAGGATTAATAAATAATTATAACTTCTCTTCCTCATGTTCTAATTACTCTTGTGGTGCTTCGAGGAGAGTGAACACGATTCCTCTCGCCATCCCACAGGCATTTCAGGGAGATTATCTCCTCAATGACTGAAGTTGCACTTAACTAAATAAGGTTAACTTATAGAGAACGTACAATTTAATATAATAAATAATTTTAAATAAATGCAACCTTCATTTCCTGACTAAAGAACAAATATCTAAAACAATTTTTTTCAAGGGAGCCAGAACACAATTTGTTTTTCAAGATATTAATTCTCTAGTTCCTTAAACAGGGAATTCTTCTTGAAATCACCATGAGATTACTCTTTCAGAGAACACCTCCAGACTGTTCAGAACCATAAAAATCTCAAATTCTAAGTGGAAATGATTGAAATGCTAATATGTGGAGAGTCTTATGAGAATTAAATCACAATTCAAAATTATGAATGGACAGCATCCATTGTGTCTATAAAATCTGTACAAAAGAATGAAATTTAATTTAAATAAAAAGCATTTCCATCTTAGATATGGAAACTTAAAATCTAAACACTTAAATAACATAATAAGCCTTTATTGAACACACTATGCAATAAGGAGTTTTACATTTTGTCTTTTCAAATTGTTTTAATTTAGGACTCTTTCATTTTGTTCATGAGGAATCAAAACAAAATTTCTCCATGCGTGTCTGAAAAAAAAAAAATCCTTCAGGACAAGGGTCTATATTCAAAAGACGCTTTTGTGAATTAGAAGCACTTGCTAAAATTCACAAACAGCCAACTATTAAAGATTTACATTTGGAACAAGGAGAGGACCAGGCAACGCTAACAGAGGTGAACTCTCTTCCTGGTAAAATAGTGTCCTTTTATAATCGCCAGGGAGCAGTAGTAACTATTGTGAAAGAGAGCCATTTACTTAGAAAAGGTCTAGAAGCAGATATAAACTCTACAAAGATAACTTCTCTAGGAAAGTCCAGTCAGTACTGTCCCCCTTAGATCTTGGATTTGATTTTCCAATTAACATACTGTGAGGGACTTTTTGGGAAATCTACTTTTGACTGGACACCCAGCACGCAAAGTCCTACCAATCCACTTAACAGCACTGAAACAATAAGCCATTCCTACAGCAATGTTATATTAGCTTGCAAATGGCTGAAGTATAAACTAAAATGGTAAACTGAGTCATAAATAACTCTACCTCTCCAAATATGTGCTTCAGAATGGTACAAAGCATAGAATTCCTTTTTAGGAATCAATGGAAAAATAATTCAGGACAACCTAAGAAATGAGTAACAGAGAAGCAACACACTGAAATACTACATCTTTTACAAGATTTGTGTTTATTTTTTCCTACATTATTTACATGTACACAAAAACAATACATTTTGGAGATGATGCCTGGAAGCTTTCAATGGAATTGGAAATGTCCAGTCCCAAAGGAAAGAGAGCTTGAATTTTTAGGCTAGTTCTAGGAAGCCAGGTAACTACTGAGGGCCCTTCTACTGCAGATTCCTCTGGGCAGACTGTTCTCAAGGATTCACTTACCAAGTGCACTAGAAATGGATAAGCATTCCTGCAAAACTGTCATTTTGTGAGAGCCTCCTCTCTAACTGGCACTTCTCAAGAACCATATTTGTTTCTTATTTTGATCTACTCATTCTTTACAAAAGTAAACCTTGACTTAAATAAACAACTAGGGAGTTGGCAGTACGCGATCAAGAGAAGAAAGTAAATCTAAAGGCAGCATTAATCTAAATTGAGACTTGAGGAGTTAGTCACAAGCTGGTCCAGCCTCTACTATAATTGCTGGGTGAAATGCTGAGTTAATTGCTCCCTTCCGTGTTATATGTTATTCCCAGTGTTGCCCAAAGGCCGGTAAAAAGGGCAGCAGGAAAAGGGAGAGGAGAAAAGGAGGGAACTAAAAGGTAGGTAGGTGCTTTCAGAGTGACAGTAGTTGCTTTTCCAGGCAAAGAAGACAAGAAAGGAAAGTGAGAAGATAAAAACAGAGAATTAGGAAAGGATGGAAGAAAAAGCCCAAGAAACAGGATGGAAAGATATTCAAAGGGGAAAAAATCTATATTTGAAAACATGTATCACTAATCTTGCTAAATGGTCTTGATATATATTTTTGCATCCATTAAAATCGTTTTCAAACCACAAATTGATTTTTTTTTAAATAATACAACTTCCAAGAAATCATACTGGTTTGAGTTGTAAAATACTTTAGTCAAAGTACCTTAAATTTTACATACTTGACAATACTTAGACTTTAAATTTTAATAATCTTTAGGAACTTTTTATCATAAGTCAAAAAACAAGTTTTTTGGGGTGAAGGGGGCCTAATATATGGTCATGGGAGATGATTTGACTTTGGGAGGTGGGCACACAAGTGCAATGTACAGATCTTGTAACACAGAAATCTATACCTGAAACCTATATGATCCTATTAACTAAGGTCACCCCAATAAATTTAATTTAAAAAAAAAGTTTGTATCAGTCAGATTTTTCTTCCCCAGAAATAGGTCTGAAATTCTATCTATCCCCACTTGCAGGTCCTACTTTTTTAAGAGCAATATCACTTCTACTTGAATTTCAGTTTACATTGACTTTAAAATATATGTTATGGATCTCTAAGAAAGAAAATAATACTGCCAATTATTTTATAATTTCCACCAACTGTAAAATGCATCCTAATTTCAGAAATGTGTAAAGAAAAAAAAGTTTATGTTAGAATGAATGAAATTTCTCAACTGGCTGTCTGCTTCCTATCCCCTCTCCCAACATCTCCAAACCTTACTCTGCCTTATAAATTATCTGCATGTAACAACGCTGTCCAGTTGAAAAGCCACTATGTTTCCCTTTTGCCTGCAATAAGATCTAAATCAGAGATTAATAGCATGCAAAGGTTTTCACAAACCGAATCCAATCAGTTCTCTGGTCTCACCGTCTGCCACTCCCACAACATCACTATCTGGAAGTCACAATGAGGCTCCCTACTTTCCATAATTTCAGCATGCTCTTCTCAGGACTTTCTATGTAATGTGTGAACTGTCCTTTTCCATGAACTGTCTCCCTTCCCCACCTTTGCCATCTTGAAAAATCCTACTCACATTTCACAGCCTGTCTTTCATGAAGCATTTTCAAAACACAAAGTCATTCCAAGGTGCACATTTCAAAAGAGCCCGTTTCCAAATCTTCTATTCTCAGATTTCCTCTTTCTTAAAACTATTTCTTGAGCACACTCTGGTTCTTCTTTTTTAGCAACACCTCTGTCCTGTGCTTTCACCTCTGCGCTTGTGCTTTCACCTCTGCCCTTCTCCACTTTAAAAATCTTACAATAATGTACTGCTCAGGGCTTAAACCCCTCGAGACTATCAAGCAACTGGAGACAACTCAGACCCCTCCTGGAGGAAGAGTCCAGTAAGAGTCAAGTTAGAAATGGGGAAGGCAGCCGTCAGTCATCTGGCCACTGACTCATGGCCAGACTCCATGCCTCTGACCTATCTGCATGTCAGACTACTTACCTATCAGTCCGTCTATCTTAGAATTAGAAATCCGAAATGAGACTTTTGGAGAAAGAGGCATAGTTTATTTAAACTGAAAAAAATGAAATTACACTTTTTCTTACCAAAAGGTAAGCTGATTTGGCTTTTTAACTTGACAAATGAAGACGAGCTATACGAATTAGATAACATGGTGGGTATTTTCCAATTTGAACTCAATCTAAGGTTGGAGACTTTGACCAAACACCTATATAGAAAATATTTAAAGCACATATATAACATCATAGGCAAGAAATTATATCTTTGATAGATGTAGTATAATACTTATCACATCTTATGATAAACACTTGTTAAATGTTTATCTCCTTCGATTGGCCTTGTGACTTACTTAAAAAACAAACTGTGTGTTAGTTATATCTTATTCTCTTAAATATCTCACCTACTCAGATGTTGATAAATTTCTGATGGATTATTGGGTAAATCAGAGCTACATTAATAGCAATCAGACTGTTGAATAAATAAAAGAAGCCCTCCCAACCATATGTACTCATTCCCTCCTCCTCACTCCCATTTCATTTTACCTGTCACTAATTCAGCATTCTATGCTAACAAAAGTTACTTCTATATGAGATATAGAAAATATATCTCATATTTTCTATAAGATCAAAAGCTCCCAGACCTCTGTCATCACCTCAGCACCTAAGGTAAATCTGACTTAATATTTCTGGGTGAATTACTAATTCAAAATTAACACATAAGCCTTTGCTCTTTGGAACACTGGTACCTAATTTAATATTACTGCCATGTGCTTTGGCTCAGATAGAGAGGGTAATTCCTAAAAAGAAAAAGTACTGTCAGTATATGAACATGATTCCACTGACTCACCAGGAGCAGGGCAGGCATGCTGAGTTATTTTTTCCAGTAGTAATGATGAATTGTGCTGAGTGAGCCATTTGGTTCCTCCTGGGATCAATGGCACACATTTTTTACATAACCTGCCAGTTTTTAATATATAATATTTGGCCAATGAGTAGAGCTGGAATTTTTTCTTCTTCAAAATACTGTAGTTCTTTTACTCAAAGTGACAACATTAAGAGCCAAAATAAAATAACCAAAATCATACACAGTAGGAATAAATGCTTCATCTTTTGTTGGGAGCCTTTAGACTTTCACATCTTCTCTTATTCCTTCATACACAGTCAATTTTGGGTTTTAGTATCATATGACCGACTACATGTAAACCAAATACTAATCAGTTGGATTTTTAATGCTTTCCTTCCAATTGCTTACTGGTCAGACTAATGACCAGATTCACAAAAAGGAATATATCACTACTTTCTAATCCTATGTAATAAAAGGCTAATATGCAAATCAACCAAACAGCAGAACAACCGGTCGCTATGATGCGCACTGACCACCAGGGGGCAGGCACTCAACATAGGAGCTGCCCCCTGATGGTCAGTGCACTCCCACAGGGGAAGCGCCACTCAGCCAGAAGCCGGGCTCACGGCTGGCAAGCGCAGCGGCAGTGGCAAGAGCCTCTCCCACCTCCACAGCAGCGCTAAGGATGTCCTACTGATGGCAATCAGACATCCCCCGAGGGATCCTGGACTGCAGGAGGGCACAGGCCAGGCTGAGGGGACCCCCCCGCCCACCAAGTGCACAAATTTCATGCACCAGGCCTCTAGTTTTTATATAATACCTCCTTCCTATTTCTCCTGAGTTTTAAATTAGTTTTATGGCCTTAAATTTAAAAAATATATTATTTTTTGTTTATTTATCCTGAAAATTGCCAATTTTAATAACTGCTATTCCATTTTTAATAGTATATATTCTGGTATTCTAACAGAAAAGAAATCCTCAGTAATAAATAAGAATGCTATACACATTTACTAATGTTTATCAAAATACTATTTAAATAACTAACAAATGAAATAAAATCAAGCTGTTTCTTTCATATTCATTTAAAGCGAGCATGTCAAACTTGCGGCCCACGGGCCACATGTGGCCCACAAAGAATATTTTTGCGGCCCAGCCAATATAATGGTATGTAAGAAATGTTTTAATAAAAATTTCATAACTTAATTTTTACAATATCCTGTTATACATAATCTATATATATAAAAGCCTAAGCGACTGAACAACCAAATGACTGGTCAATGGGTTGCTAAGATGCACACTGACCAACACGGAACAGACACTTGCTCAAAGCACTGGATCAGGCTCCATCCTGTCTGGATCAGGCCTGTGGGGATCAGGCTCCCTCCTGTCTGGATCAGGCTTGTGGAGATCAGGCTGAAACCGGCTACCAACATCCCCTGAGGAGTCCTGAGTTGTGAGAGGGTGCCGGCCATGCCAAGGGACCCCACCAGGCCTCTAGTTATTAATAAGGAACTACAACATTCACTAATGACTGATTACTATAATTGTGTTGCATTCATTTCCCTTACATGCCTAAGCACAGGTGCACCCTTTCTCTCCACTAATACTGGCAGTGAATATTTTAGCAGCCGATTGTCACGTCATTGGTCTTGGACTGACTTGTTTGGTGTGCACAACAGGAAATATTTTGCTTTCAGAGAACAAGAAAATAGGTTTATTTACGTTACACTTATTAATTTGTGCAGTTATTCAGTGCATAGTAAGTTAATGTTCAAGGAAAAATATTAATTTTTAATTTTTGAAAAATATATTTCTTTATTGATTTCAGAGAGGAAGGAGAAGGAGAGAGAGACAGACTCATCAATGATGAGGGAGAATCATCGATCGGCTGCCTCCTGCACACCCCCGCAATGGTGATCGAGCCCGCAACCCAGGCATGTGACCTTGGCCAAAATTGAACCTGGAACCCTTAAGTCTGCAGGCTGATGCTCTATCCACTGAGCCAAGCCAGCTAAAGTGGAAAAATATTAATTTTTATTAAAATGTTCTATTATTTCATGTTAATGATTACTCATTTATTTCAGCCCTTTGTATTCAGCATGTCTCTATCGAAATAAACCTATGTTTCTATGAAAACTGAAGTTTGGTTGTTTTTTTTGTGGCCCACATAAACTTACCTTGTTTATTTGGCCCGTGTTAGCCTTTGAGTTTAACATGCTTGATTTAAAGGGTTTCAACGAAAACTGATATTCCAATTCCATTCCACCAACACAAAACACCAAAATGACATTTTTCAGTTCACTACTGCGTCATTATCTCTCATTTTCTTATTTATTATTTACTAGAGGCCTGATACATGAATTCATGCATGGGTGGGGTCCCTTGACCTGGCCGGCAATGGAGGCCTATGGGGGTGGGGGGAGCTGGCAGGCCAGGGGCAGGGGCCGAGGGAGGTTGGCCAGCTGTTGGGGGGGAGGGGCCGTGGCCGGCCTGGGGGAGAGGCAACGGAAGGTTGGCTGTGGGAGTGCACTGACCACCAGGGGGCAGCTCCGTTGAGCGTCTACCCCCTGGTGGTCAGTGCGCATCATAGCGACTGGTTGACCGTTTGTTCCGGTCGTTCAGTCGTAACGGTCACTTAGGCTTTTATATATATAGATTATTTTCACCTGTTAGGTTGCCCGCCCCCAAAATAAACTATCTAAACTTAATATAAACTACATAAATGTGGTTTTGGTTTTATTTTGTTCTAGTTTATGTCTACTTTCAAAGGGAAGACCACCCTCTTAATCTACAACATAAATTAAGAATGGCTATCTGGAAACATGAATGGAAGAGTACCAGGTAAGAAAGATGCTATACATGATATCAGCATGGCCAACCACCCTTGTTTGCCTGGACTGAAGAAGCAGCTTTGCCAATGCATGTCTTTCAGAGCTAAAGTCAGAAAAGTCCCCTGCTCTGGGACCCACTGGTCCCCCTACTTGGCACAGCAAGCTTAAACTTATATCTTCAGTGTCTCTTTGTAAAGCAGTTAATTAAATCATAAATATTTTAAAGAGAAAATGTATGTGTTTCACAAGCAGTTCAGAATAATCCTTATTTTGTTTGCATATTTTAATGAAAATAAAAGTAAACCCTAAAAAGCTTTGGAAAATCCACTCTGTAAATTGGGGTATTTAGCCTACCATGTTTACTTTTCACTTTCTATTACCAATTTAACTGGTCTTTATGTGTGAGTTTAAAGTCAAGAAAAATAAATAAAATGAACTAAATTATTAAGTACTTAAACCAATGAAAATTTTGAGAAGTACTAACAGAGGGATTTGGAGGTCTTTTTTAATTAAATGCTTTAGGTTAGGTAAACTAAAATAATCAAGTTTTATTTTTTGAATCACAAAGTGGCACTAAATTATTGGCAAATTATTAAAATTAATAGAAAGCCTTTTTAACATATAAGTTAAGGGAATTAAGAGTTAAATGAGAAATTTACTTGCTCAAAGTGAAAAATGTGCAAAAATAAATATTAGTGTGGCATGGTTACCTTTCACTTAGGCATATCTTTTTGCCTGAAAACCAAACTCTCCTGTGGTTTGTTTTCTAATGTTGAAGTCACAAAGTCTGAATGCTATTCTAAAATTATTAAAGAAGCCAAAGACTAATCTGTTTAGAAGAAATGTGAAGAGTTATTCATGAATAATTACTGCAAACAGGCTTTTACAATAAACTTTCAATCATACATATATTACTGATGAATAAAACAGAGATAATTGGTTTTAGCATATATTTTTAATGCATAAAATATATTATTTGAGAGATTGCTTCAAAATAATAAAACTTTTAAAAAATCATATAACTGAATTTAAACTGCCCAAATTATACATAATTTATATACTTTAAGAACAAAAACCTTTTAAAACAAGCTATGTCTATCTAACTCAATTGGAATGTGGGGCTAAACTGACTTAGAAAAAAGTTTTAATAAAAATTACTTATTAAAACATCTTATTTGGGCCTCAAAGAACACTCCTGAGGTTGTCCATTCTCTCTCCCAGTTAGCTGAAATCTTTGCCACTTCAGACTTGTGAAAGGGTTACCAGACCTATATGTGCACAAACAATACCAGAATTCTACACACACAATACAGACAGATAATGTGTACATCTGCATCAGTGTCAGCGCTGACATGAGTGTAAAATCACATGTAATAGATAATGATTGTTAATTAAAACATTCTCCTCTCACTAGATTATAAGCTTCATGAGGAGAGGGGTTGCTTCTTTCATATCCTTAAACCCAAAAAAGTGCCCAGGCACACATAGATGCTCTGTAAACATGTTTAATTAATAGAACATATTATAGCTATTGAAATTTGTTTTGGAATAACCATAAACAAATATTTGTGAACTTTAACAACCAGTTGATAGAATCAGATTTGTTTTGGGGTAGCAACTTAGCATATACTAATATTTACCCCAAAGCAATATCTATATATATAAAAACCTAAGTGACCAGCCGACTGACTGACTGGTAGCTATGACACGTATTGACCACCAGGGGGGCAGATGCTCAATGCAGGAGCAGAAACCACAGGCATCGAAACATGGAACAGACTGATGAATCTCAGAGGGAAGGCAGGAGGAGAGAGGGCAGGAAGAGATTAACCAAAGATCTTATATGCATACTAGAGGCCCGGTGCACAGATTCGTGCACTGGTGGGGTCCCTCGGTCTGGCCTGTAGGGATCAGGCCAAAACTGGCTCTCTGACATCCCCCGAGTGGTCCCAGATTGCAAGAAGGTGCAAGCCAGGCTAAGGGACCCCACTGCTACACAAATCCATGCACTAGGCTTATTATAATCATTGGACAGCCAATGTGTCTAAAATTGTTTTATCTCATATTTGGAAGTTTCCCATATTTAAATTTAATTCTATGTTCTACCTTTAAAGGATGTAAAAGGAGAGCTATTAGAAAAGTCAAATTCCTCAGGGCCTGATTAGAAAGATTAGTGATGATTCATCCCAACACTACAGAACAGTGACTGCAGACACTGGGCCAGGTTCTACAAAAGCAAAGAGAACTAGACAGATGCCAGCCCTGTACTCATGGAGTTGGCAGCATTGTAGTGGCCCTCAATAACAAATAACCTAAGGAACAAGTAGTATAATTACAAACTAAGGCAAGCACTATGAAGGAAATGGGGTACAAAGACAGAGAGTAACAGGGGAAATCAACTTTAAGCAGTGGAGTCAGGACAGGCTCTGCTGAGGAAGTGACATTTCAGTCAAGATCTGAAGGATGAGAAAAACTCAGTCATGTGAAAAGCAGAAGGAAACACATTCTAGGCATAGAAAATAGCAAGTGCAAAAGCCTGAAGTAGGAAAGAGCTTAGCATTTAGAAGAAGTGAAAGAAGCCTTGTTGACTTGAGCAAAGTTCAAGGGGACTGGGGTGGAGACACCATCTGTGGTTGAAGGAGTAAGCACCGAAGAATGTACATTCACCTGTAACAGGAAGCCATTAAAGGATTTAGGTAGGGGATCCAACAGAAGAGCTATCTTTGCCAAGTGGGGATGAGACTGGGGAGCAGGATGGGAACTGATGGTGGTCAAACTCATGACTTGACTCATTTATTAAATTTCACCATCTGCATAAGGTAAGGGAACACTTTTTTAAGTTGTTTCTTTTCCTCTAAATTGCTGAACATTTTTTCCCCAAATATCCCTGATTCTCTACTACCAATGCATTTCAAATAAATATAATCAACATGTCCCTAAGAAAAGCTGTAGGCTCAGAATGCCATTTTTTTCATCTTTATGCTTCTGCTTACTAATTTTGTGAAGACAGGTTTTAGTGTCCTCACCTGTAAAGTGGGGATAATACTAGAACTTATTTCATAGAGATATTATGAAGATTATATCACACAATCTGTGTAAACCTCTTAAAACAGTAGGCTAATAAGAACCCATATAAAGCACTTGGCAACTAGATCATTATACTCAGAAGTAACAGTTATTGAAAAGCAACCTCAGAAGTCTTCCCTTATTGTCTATCCTTTTTCTATTAGTTTGAAAATACACTTTCTCCTGGAAACCTCAAGTCCAGCAGAAAATATCTCAACAACAATTCTGACTTCCCAGTTAATCAAGCAACACATTTCCATGAGTGGGTGAATAGAACATTATCATTGTGTCAGCTGAATTCTCTGAGTTTAGGTATTAATGTAGACATTCCGTTAGTGATAGTTAAACAATTTCCACACAAAATAGCGTGAAAATATAATATAGAATACGCTTATACTAGAGAAGGCAAACTAGTAATGAGCTTGCACAAGGATTAGCTTGACCACCCATATATATATTTTTAAATATATATATTTTGATGCGCACCTGACACCCTGGCGGGGCTGAGGGGACTAGACACTGCTATCTTGTGGCTGGGGGTGCCGCCATCTTTGAGGGCATGGCAATCAATTAGCATATTCCCTCCTTATTGGCTGTGGATGCCGCCATTTTTAGGGTGGGGCAGTCAATTCGCATATTCCCTCCTTATTGGCTGTGGGCACCGCCATCTTTGCGATGGCAGGAGGGTTGATTAGCATATTCCCTCTTTATTAGATAGGATTTCATATATAAGTGAAATCATATGGTATTTGTCTTTGTCTGGCTTATTTCACTTAGCAAAATACCCTAGGTGCATCCATATTGTCACAAATAGTAAGATTTCATTCTGTCTAATGGCCAAGCAATATTCCATTGCATATAGGTACTACAACTTTTTTATCCACTCTAGACATCAACTTCTTAAAAGAACAGAGTATGCATGTTTGCTTTTGCTCATCACAGTACCTCCAGTGCCTCAAAGTCAGAATCTTATTGGGCAACTGTAGTAGATGTGCCAGGGCACCACCCAGATCCACAGTCAGGACTCCTTTTCAGAAGCAAGGCTCTCCTTCTCCCAGATTACAGGAGTTCTGGCTGCTGATTATAACTGCACCACTCAAGGCTGCATCACTGCCCTGGCCAACAACACAGGGCAGCAAAAGCCCTTGCTTCAAACTCAGGATAAACTCTGAAGGACCATCCTAGCTCCACAGCTCACCATAGGATCGACTCACACCTCTATTGTAACTGCATCACAGTTCAATTCTGTCTCTTTCCGGTCTTCGCCCCCAGCCCCCCATTGATGTTGATGCTGAGTGCTTGTCAGCAGACTTCTCAGCATCAGACTCCATTCCCAGCAATTCAACCTAAGACATCACCCAACAAGTACTGGTAGAATAAATGAACAATTTTGCCACTAGACCCATACACACCTTCTTTCAAAAGAAAAACACACATGCTTGAAGCATAGGCAACAGTTAAATTGATAATAAAAATGTGTGTAAACTTTAAAAATACAGTCATACCATTTCAGTTCACTATTATATTTAATGTTATCAAACAAAAGTAATTACTACCTGAACTGATTTATTATCATGTCCTTCACTCTGAGACCAGAAACCAATTAAAAGGCCAATGACATTAGTTTTATAGGAATCTCAAGAAAATTATTTTTATTTTTATAGAGAAAATAATGTATGGGTAAAATAAATGCCTTAAACAAATCCTTTTTTTTTAAAACTTCCACACCCTATTACTTATTTCATAAGAACAGACCTAATATTTACTTACAGACAAAAATGATTTAATTCAAGAAATAAAAAACTCAGTTTCTTTATGACAAATATGTATATTGTTTTTAAATTTAAAGAGTAGCTTAGTATAATTTAAATTTATTGTTTTATAAAGTAATGAAAAATTGAATATATAAGAAAGTTTTAGCTCAGGTTAAAAAATAAGTAAAAATACTAAAAATGGAGGTTCGAGAAATACATTCAAGCTTATTTTCCTCTACATTAAAAAAAAAAAAACCTCCCCTGGGGCCATTTACAGTCTAAAGTGCATAACTTAGAGTTGGGATTCAAAAATTATAGAATTTCTACTTCAAAAATCAATATTTATCTCAGACCACAAGCTAGAATCGTAATTGTTTTCATGGGAAGCTCTTCAATTTTAATGGATGTAAAAAGAGAAGTTTCTCTGTTCACCAGAAACTAGAATTATTTCTCAAATATATCCTCCTATCACCTATCCCTCAACTAGCCTTCGGAGACTTAATACTCTATCTGACCTAAGATGTTTTGAATGTCTTACACAATTAGTGCTTTACTGGCACTTTGATGACTCATAATTATTTTTAGGATCAAAATCTAACCTAACCATCCTCCCATTTGCCAGTATTCCCTAGTACAGTGATGGCGAACCTATGACACGCGTGTCAGAGGTGACACGCGAACTCATTTTTTTGGTTGATTTTTCATTGTGGCATTTAAATATATAAAATAAATATCAAAAATATACATCTTTGTTTTACTATGGTTGCGAATATCAAAACATTTCTATATGTGACATGTTTCCAGAGTTAAGTTAGGGTTTTTCAAAATGCTGACACGCCGAGCTCAAAAGGTTCGCCATCACTGCCCTAGTATAACTGAGACATACACACCTACTGCTGACAATTAACTTGCTCTACCTACAAGCACTATTATTCAAAGAAAGTTTACTGAAGGTCAGAATACATATTGTGAGGATCAACTGAATCCCAGAAGCAGAACTTGAAACAAAAGTTTATTTCTGCCAATTACAGCAAGAGGTTACATCTGTATCTTAGATTGTACTGCCTTGCACCTTATTATATGCAAATAGAAACATCTCACTCTTGGCATAAGCAAGTAAATAAACCATTTTCTTAAGAAGTGATGGTCTCACTGAATTCTACTTTCCAACAGAATTTAAATATTTTGTTCAATATTATTCCTCAAACCACTATGTCAAAATCTCAATAGTATAATTAAAAGCAAACAAACACATCACAATAGTCTCATTTAAAGCAGACAAACACACCAATAAGCAAAAAATAAAATAAAAGCCTCCTTTCACAAACAAAAGAAAATCAACTCCAGGAGAAAACAATTCTACCCAGATATAGGAGAGGATCTAAGAAGTGTTAGGACATTTAATTATCACAATTTGGAAGCAAGAAGCAATGGAGAAAAGCGAGTAGATGGTAAACATGAAAATAACTGCTAAATACTAACTCATGAGTAGATAAGAAAAATGCTAAAAATGGTCAACATTTTAATGATTCATCCCTGCTTTCCCAACCATCCTCCACTCATACTATTAAGATAAAATATGAAGACACATGAAGGCAAGCATGGGCCTTGTACACAGAACAGGCACTCAGGAGGAGAAATTCACATTCCAACTCTAACTAAACTAGACTCATCAAAGTCATTACTCCTTTAGGTAATCAATGTAGAAACAACAAGGGTTGTTTCTACATGTCAAGCCAGTCCAAAATCTCACTCTTTAAGACGCAATAATAGTTCAAATGTAGCTCTCCTCAGAAATACAGTAGAGGAAAGCATGTTTAAGAGTATGAGACTACAAGCAAGATCAAAGCAACAGTTAAGATTGTGAATACTCTGAAAAGCTTTTGGTCCTTTATGTACACAATAGATTTCTCCTTTCTCCAGAGAACATCACTGCACAAAACCAAGAGGGACCACATACTTCAGCTGCAGCTACTGGGAATTACCAAATTACATAAAATTAATGGGATGTGGCTCTTTGCAATGAATAAATTTGTAACTAAATGTTGAGTGCCTTAAGCTTTTTATTCCACTGGGTGAACTGCTAGAGTAATCAATTCAATGGGGTCTGTAAGAGCGGCCCATTTCATGTCTGATGGACAGCTTTACTTTTATTTCCCTCCTTATTCAAATTTCTTTCTGTGTTGAAGAAAAAAACAACCAAGTTGGTCTCTGAATTTAAATCTGGAATGCTGGAGGTTCAGATATGCAAATGGGATAAAAACAAAACAAACAACTAGGATTTAGAGAGCCTAAGGACACAAAAGAATAAAAATAAACATCAAAAATATTAAACTGTCTATGAATAAACCAAATTTTTCCACTTATTTAAAAATGCAAATTTTGTAATATCCAGAAAATATTTCTAAAAGTTACAAAAACAAAAACCCATGGGTGTAATTTCTGTGGTTTAACCTTAGAAGAATACAAACTAATATGGATCCTTGTTCCAGGTCCAAGTGATCCACATACAAAACTTCAGAGGCAACATAAGCCCCAAAGGAATGTAAGCAAGGCTCTTCCTACAAACAGATGGTGGCTGAGTGAAAAAAGAAATGGCCTAGGCTTTTCTTCCTGTAAACAGGCAAATCTCTGCACTCCTACCAAGTCTCTGAAGTGAAGAAAAGTCATTTCATCTACCAACTGACAAGATCACTCTTTTTAGCTACCTCGCAGTTTTGACAAGAAAGCCACATAAGATGATATGGTACAGATAAAAGGAATCTGTGATAGTAGTGGCAGAATTCAACACTGTCTCTAACACACAGCCAGTGCTCAACAAGTACTTGTTGATGAAAGGATGAACATTTTCAAGTAATTTTTACAACCTAAGATCAAATTGCCAAATTATTCCAATATGTAACATTATATTCTGGAATGTTCTAGTAGCCTATAATAATTGCCAATAAAGACTTCACAAACACTAACCTAACAAAAACTCCCTGAGGTAGACTCTTACTATCAGAATCTACTTAGTCTATGAATCTCTACTTGCAGATGAAGAAAATTACCTAATTCACAATACAGGGTTAAATAATTTATCAAAAATCACAGACTGTAAATGGATTCAATTCAAACCTTTAAAAAAAAAAAAAGCTGGCTCTGGTAACCATGCTTTTAAACTAAAATAAATTCATCAACACATATAGTCAGTGGTTAATTGGTGAGTAAGTGTATCTGCACAAACATTATAGTACATGACCAAAATAGTATATTCAGAGGAAATCAATTCGGGAGCATTGTTAATTGTGCTACATAGTCATAGTTCTTTTATATTTTGGAGCTAATTCAACATCATGGTATCTAGTATTTGGCCTCCTTGTTCTACTCTTCTCTCTACTTTCAAAATACTTCCTTCTCCATAACCCAGATTTACTCATAATTGCATATGTTAAGTAATTTTGTTTATATCTGAAAATACTTACATATGTGGGGAATTCTTGACCAAAAAAATCAGAAGAAACACCTAGGTTATATGAATGTTTACAGACAGTTATTAGTTCATTAACAATTTATTTACTACTGACTGAAATAAGCATTATATTAAGTTCTGAATAGGGCTAGGCTAGCAAGTAAACACATACCATAAGTATCTTAAACGTTAACTAATACACAAAACATACTTACATAAGATAACCTGGACACTTCTTAAAAAATCACTTATTTCAAATTGAAAACTGATATGCTTACTAATTGAAAAAAATGTTCTGAAGAGAGAAGTAGGGTCAAATTCTTGGAAGAGAAGTACCAGAGACTAGAAATGAAGTTAACTCCATGTGTTCAGTAAGAAAAATATAAGTTTAATAAAAAATAGTAAAACTGGACTCACCACTCATTTCTACATCAGGATTTACATGCCTCCCAGGCTATTGGTATGTATCACGTTCAGAATTAAATGAAGAGATCTGTGTTTCTGATCCCTTGAACAGGCGCTGCTGTCACTGAATCTATTCTATTGCCACTAATATGGCAACTATTACTGGGTTACAGTGAGCAGAAAGGTTGATGGTGATCATAGTAGTGACTTGAAACCAAGAGTGGTTGCCCTAGCCAGTTTGACTCAGCGGACAGAGCATCGGCCTATGGACTGAAGAGTCCTGGGTTCAATTCTGGTCAAGGGCACATGCCCAGATTGCAGGCTCAATCCCCAGCACATGCCCAGATTGAGGCAGATGATCAATGATTCTCTCTCATCATTGATGATTCTCTCTCTCTCTCTCCCTCTCCCTTCCTCTGAAACCAATAAAGAAATATTTTTAAACCAAGAGTAGTTCAAAACTTTGGAAAACCTTTAAAGCAAAACTGTCTTCTCTTATCTCCACCTTCATAACCTACAACTTAGAAGAATCTTGTTCTCGCCTTCTGCTCATTTTCCTAAAATTGCCCAACCCCCAACCCTGTCAATCTCTTTTGCCGCCTTACACCATACACAGGCACACGCATGTACACAAACAAATGTGTGCACACATGTACACATACCCTCATGAACATAGCACAGGCTCTTATTCACATGCCTCCAGATATAAAAAAGGGCTTTCTGAAGCCCTTTTTAAGATCTAGGCTGAGAAACAGCACATTGAATTACAGACTGGGGCTCTGAAAATAAGTATATGGTTAATATTTCTGGGCCAAGAGCTAAACATCCTGAATCAAATCCCAGTTCTTCCCTTCATGCCTGTGTGGTCTTGAGTGGTTATTTAATCTTTCCAACCCTCACTTTTCTTATTCACTAAATTTTGGATGAAGAAATGGCTAATACACTTTCCAGTTCAAAACAGTTAATTCTTGAAAAAATAAAAGTGAATTCAAAGGGAGACAGAATTGTTTTGATTTATAGATAAGGTGTGGTTTTTTTATAACCCTCACCCAAGGATATGTTGGGGTTTTTTTTAATTGATTTTGAGAGAGAGAAACAAACATTGATATGAGAGAGAAACATCAATTGGCTGCCTCCCTTATGCACCCAGAACAGGATCAAACCACAACGCAGGTTATGTGCCCTGATAGAGAATCAAACCCACAATTCTTTGGTGTACAGGAGGAAGCTCCAACCAACTGAGTCACCCAGCCAGGGCTATAGATAAGGTTTTGATGTATTTTTTAATAGGATCAAAAATGTTCTATCTTGTAATGGTTGGATCATAGTCTCTTACTGAGTAACATGTAGGATTCCCTCTGCCAAAGGCAAGATTACTTTTTCCAAATATTGGTAACATTTGAAATATTAGAGGAATACATCAGTCACTCTGCCTTCAAGCTACAGTCATGTGCCCACAGAATGATATTCAGTCAATGAGGGACTGCATAGAGGACAGTAGGCCTAAAAATCCTTGTCACCTAGTGATAGTACAAAACGTTACTCACGTGAATGAGATGCTGGTGTAAATAAACCTATTGCGCTGCCAGTTGCATAGGTTTAGCAAAAGTATAGTACCTACAATTATGTACAATGCATAATACTTGATAATGATAATAAGTGACTATATTACTAATTTAAGCATTTACTAAACTATACTTTTTATTGTTATTGTTATTTTATTTTTTAACTTTATTTTTATTGTTGACATTACAGATATCCCCATTCCATCCCCCGACTTTTGCCCACCTCCACCCATTCCCCAGCATCTCTTCCCTCTGGCCATCACTACACGGCTGTCTGTGTCTATGGGTTATCTATATATGTTCTTGGGCTAATCCCTTTACCTACTTTCACCCAGTTCCCCCTCCTGTTCCTCTCTGACACCTGTCAGCCTGTTCCATGTATCCATGCCTCTGTTTCTGTTTTGTTTGTCAAGCTTATTTTGTTCATTAGAGTCCATATATAAGTGAGATCATATAGTATCTGTCTTTCTATGACTGACTTATTTCACTAAGTATAATAATTTCCAGGTCCATCCATGATGTTGCAAAGAGTAAGATTCCTTCTTTTTTATGGTTGCATAGTATTCTATTGTGTGAATGTACCACAGAATTTTTATCCATTCATCTACTGATGGGCATTTGGGCTGTTTCCAGTTCTTGGCTTTTGTAAATAATGCTATAATGACATAGGGGTGCATACATTCTTTTGAATTGGTATTTCAGGATTCTTAGGATATATACCTAGAACTGGGATTGCTTTAGAGCAGTCATGGCGAACCTATGACACGCGTGTCAGAGGTGACACGCGAACTCATTTTTTTGGTTGATTTCTCATTGTTAAATGGCATTTAAATATATAAAATAAATACCAAAAATATAAATCTTTGTTTTACTATGGTTGCAAATATCAAAAAATTTCTATATGTGACACGGCACCAGAGTTAAGTTAGGGTTTTTCAAAATGCTGACACGCCGAGCTCAAAAGGTTCGCCATCACTGCTTTAGAGTGTACTCTTTCTACTTATTTTTAAAATATTTGCTGTCAAGTAGTATGCCATGTTACGTTGCCATATGTTTCTCATGTCTCTTGATTGCATCAATTTCTCTTGTGCTTGATTTAATCTCATATTGTTTTGTACAGTAACATACTGTACAGGTTTATAAGCTAGAAACAAAAGGCTGTGATGTTCTCCCAAGGAAATGGCCTTACAACGCATTTCTCAGAACATTATCCCCATTGCGAAGCATGCATGACTGTATCTGATTTTTAGTTCTGTTGCATTATTTTAAAATATGCTTCCTGTAACCAAGTGTATTTCTTAAAATGTGTTTTGTAGAAAAGTCACACCAGGACCAAGATCCAATAACTTGCATGTCTTTTCTCCATCACACAAAAGTTAGAGTCTACACACTTCTACGGATCACCTATATATTTTGCTTAATAATTTTTGTAATGTTAATGAGAGAAAAGTGAAATGGGGAGGGTATGTAATTAACCTCTTCAATCTGCAAGTTGAACAACCTAGAAACAGCATACACATGGAGTGCTAATTTTATAAATTCCATGGAATAAGAGGAAGTAAGAAATAATTTCCTCACCACCATACTAATGAGGACTAACAGGGGTGGGCAAACTTTTTGACTCGAGGGCCACAATGGATTCTTAAACTGGACCAGAGGGCCGGAACAAAAGCATGGATGGAGTGTTTGTGTGAACTAATATAAATTCAAAGTAAACATCATTACATAAAAGGGTACGGTCTTTTTTTTTTTTTTTAGTTTTATTCATTTCAAACGGGCCGGATTCGGCCCTCGGGCCATAGTTTGCCCACGGCTCACTAACAGCACAAGTAAAGAGTATGCTGACCTCAGGAGACAAGAGAGAAGCTAACAGCCAACATGCAGGGAATACATTAAAGCTACACAGGAAAACACCACAGAGTAGATCCAGTTATTTGATTCAATATGCAAGTTCTATATTTTGAGAGTGTAAAATATTTTAGTAAGCATTTCTTGAAGTTGTACCATACATGATCCAGTTTAGTTCAATAAGAAATCAGTTAATATTCAAGTCAAAGTAGCACCAAATCTGAGTTCTCTATTCTGCACCCAAGTACCTGCCTGTAAAATGTTTAAAAACACCAAATTGATGGTTCTGTAAGAAATGGCTTTAAAGGAAACAATTTAAAATTATTTCAAAGCTATGTCATAATTTTACACACATCACTGAGAAAAAAAAGAGAAGGGTAAAAAATTTACCCTACCCATGATTTTTGGACTATCACAGCCAAGAGCCTGCATGTATTTCAAATAAATCTTGTGAAATTTAACGAGATCTGTGAGTAGTTTCTACATATTTGTTTGAATGGATTTTTTTTTTTAGAAAATGGCTTCCCATCAAGGCTTTACACAAATAAAAGGAGATGCAATCTGATTATACAAAGAAAAGGCTCACAATGCACAGGACACTTTCCAATCCCGGGGTCCACACTCACTGCCAACTGCACTCACCCTGTGTTTAACGCACATCTTTTCCCACAGAGCACAGGCCCCTCTTCATGCTGGCTCAGGCTTAATGGCGCCATCCCCCGCAATATCCTCGAATACAACACCTAGGACTGGTTTCTGTTTTTTCACCTTTGTATCACTAATAGCGACGACAATTGCTCTCAATCACTACATACCATACACTTTTACCATTACTTTATTTAATTCAATTCACTACAACATCCTGCAAGGTGTTTGTTTGTTTGCAAAAAGGTATTGAATATAGATCTTATCTTCCAAAATCACGACCAGCGCCCTAGATCAGGCTGTCTTCAACCCTATCCTAAAACATTTCAAGAGCTTCTATCGTTACTCTTCTATTTATCCGGTTTATCTGTAGAATACTTATCTTCCAAAACACTATTCAATATATATTTTTGAATAAAATCTATACTGGTTGCATCTATTTTCTATTACAATATCTTGCAAAGTGGACTTGTACCAAGGGGGGGAAAAAGGCTCCCATGGCCAACTAGGTTCTAGACATGCTTGCAATACATCCCTCTTGGGATCTCTCCATATAAATTACATATTAAAATCTCTTTAGTTTTGAAGTTACCTTTCTTTAATCTAACAATATCCCACACTTGTTTGATCATGAGGACTTCTTTTCCCAAAACATGATATAATGGTGCAGTTTTGGTAATGGTATTATCACATATCAACTGCAAACACTTCTCTGGCTTTCAATTCCCTCTTCCATCTGTGTGAACCCGTGGTTATCCATTTCCCACCAGTTTCCTTTACCTCTGATGTAGACAGTCTGTGAGTACATTATACTCAGCTTTTTCACACCCAGATGCTCATGTGATCTCTCTGACCATGTCTGCTTCTTCTGTCTGTACAGTTAAATCCAGCTTAGTCTTCGAAGCCTGGTACAAGGCATAACTGATCCATTAATCTTCCATCAAACTTTTCCAATCATGGCATCCTACACTTTACCATGGCCAACATCTTTCCCAATTAGAGAGCAATCTCCTTAAAGGAAGTACCTATGTTTTATGTCAGAATCGGTGCTTTCTTCACTTCCAGCAAATGTACATGAAGTAGGAACTGAATGAGCTAGTGTTAAGGGCCATGTTATTGATTATCTGACACAAAGAAATGTCCAATTAAAGAGAAATATCAACTGCAATCCACACACTAGAATACTGTTATGTTTTTTAAAAGCATCCTGAAGTATACAGATCCTGGCATCTTGTCCATGGCCAATGCTGGACCCAACAAAATCGTTCCCAGTTTTTCATCATCACTGTCAAGACTAAGTGGATGAATGGCAAGCATGTGGTCTTCGGCCGGGTGAAAGACAGCATGGATATTGCAGCAGCCATGGAGCGCTTTGGGTCCAGGAATAGCAAGATCAGCAAGAAGATCTCCATTGCTGACTGTGGACAACTCTAATAAATTTGACTTGTGTTTTATCTTAACCACCAGACCATTCCTTCCTTCTATAACTCAGGAGAATAGCCCTTCACCCCTACCTGCTTGGAATGTTATATAATCTTCATGCTCTCACCACAACTCATTGTGTTCCATATTTTCCTTATCCCTTCCTAGTCTAGGTGAATTGCAGAGTTAAGTTTATGATTATGAAACAAAAACTAAACAATAACAACAAAAAAGGAAGAAGTCAGTGAGCTGCTACTGTTTATTCTAATCCTCTTCAACCATGGCATTCAAAATGATGTAAAAACAAAGCTTTAGGCCATTTTCTATAGGAGAGAAAAAAGCACAAAACCACCAAAAGGATTTTCAAAGAGAAGAAACAGACATCTATTTTCTAGTCAAAGATATTCAAACTTAAATAATTAGCAATGAATTATAAGTTATTTAGAGTTAAAATGCTTCTTTTAGTCTTTATGTAAACAAAAATTCTTTATATATTACTCTAAATGTAAAACTGAAAGTTAAATCAGTGTAGACACAGTAATTGTGTGTGTGAAACATACATGTGGCAATTTTGAGGCCTCCTGCTCTATGGATAGACTTGAAGGGCTTTGTCACTTGGGATTTATAAATTCATTTGGTTAAATTGTGGTGCAAATGAGACAAAAGTGAAAAGGATAACCCCTCCTAAACCAATTAGTTTAGCCTTGAATTTGTAGCATTCTCTTATAATCCTAGCCTTGGTCTTCGAGAGAGAAAGAGAGAGAGAGAGAGAGAGAGAGAGAGAGAAATTCCCCAGCCTTACCACAAAACCAAAGTATATAAGCACAACAAATGTGCTTTAAGAGTGTGTGTGTGTGTGGGGGGGGGGGG